>NW_019385824.1:83351-91699 GCF_000671375.1 Centruroides sculpturatus | reverse complement strand
TTTTTTTTTTTTTTTTTTTTTTATTATAAAACTTATCCCTACCATTAAAATTAAGTTTTTGCCATTGTATAGTAATTAAAAATGTAAAATTTTTTTTTAAACAAAATCTCAACAGATGGTGCCAAATACAATTTTATATATTTTGCATAATAATATGAGTTTTTAATTTAAAAAAATCTTTTATAACAGCTGGAAAAATTACGCAGCTCTCGCGGATTTTTTATTCTAGATTATTACTCTAAGATCAACTGACTATATTTTATATTTATTAATATACAGTTTAAATTTGTTAAATCTCTAAATTCCTACAACATTATTTATTAAATATCAATAAGTAAAGTTTGTTTTATTGGTATCCATTTTTAATGTATTAATAGTGCACCTTACAAATTGTATCCAAAAGAAAAATTATTCTAAAAAAAAATCACAGCTAAGAATATTTGGATAAAACTAGCAAATATACATAAAAATATTCCATGTTACCTAATACAGGATGGGTCACTTGAAAATGAGCACTTGTTATGTGGAACATCTCCATATAAAATGAAAAGATGAATATGAAACATGAACAGAACAATTATTTCATGATAAAGCAATGGACCAATGTATGTTTTACATTGTACAGTTACATTTGAACAATATGTAATCATGAGATATTGAACAAAGTAAGTGTTTAGTCCTGAATGAAAAATCACCCCATATTATACAAAGATGTTTTCAACAAATTAATTAACATTGTGAATTAATACATAATATTTTCTTTATTTCTAACAGTAGTATATATAAAAGTAAACATTGGTATTTACAATATGGCAAAATTTCTATTTTTATACCTTTTTTTATTTAAAATTAAAAATCTTCAATAATAAAAATCCAACATTTATGCACATGAACTTGCTTTTTCTTTTTGTTTATAATAGTTATAAAATAATTTTTAAAAAAAATATTATATTATCACAGGTTTTCTCTAGCGCATTATATAAAAAACATTCCTATACATTTCTGCATAAATTATTTATAATTACAGAAGACAACAGATAAAAATGCAATTAATTTAAGATATGGTTTGATTTTTAATTTTTAAAAAAAGGCATTTTTCACAATTATATTTAACAGAATCCATTTATTGTAATCACTTTGGAACTTATCTGTATTGATGATAATTTTATCAGTTGGTTCAGTGGAGTAAATAAAGACTAGTGAATGGAAATTCAGATTTTATTGACTGACATTAAAAGAATATTTTATAATTGAAGAAGGAAATGCTAGCATTTTAAATTACTTTGTGAGCAATAATTAAAAATGATTATCAGCCTTATTCAGTGCTTTAAATGATGTTTTTTCTTGCTATCAGTCTCAACAAATTGCTGATAATGTAGCTTAAAATGTCTAGTAACTTGAAGATGATCACTTATTGTAATTAAAGTTTCAGTTATTGTTAAGTTCTATAAATCTGTTTCAAGGTATACTAATTTTGATAATAGAAAACTGATTATAATAATTGGATTCTACTATGTATTATGTATAAAGTTAGAAATTAGAATTTATTAATCCCATTTAATAGATTGAACAATTAAATAATTTTCAATTTTAAATGAAGATTCCTCAAAAAACAAAAAAATCACACACACACTTTAATTATGAAAATTATTTTGTCTTTGGTGATTGAAAGATATTTTTTCTCCTTAAGTAATGCACAATCAGAGGAGAAGAAGAAAGGGTTATGGCAATTCTTACAGGAGCAAATAATTTATGAATGGCATAAGCAATAACAAAAGTGCTACCTTCCATTACGACTTTGCTCTCGGCTAAATTTTCTGCAAATCTTGTAGCTTTTAACAATGAAACAACATCCAATCCACTAGTAAAAGATTTTTAAAAATTAAAAACATTAGTGAGACTTATTATCTAGNGTATGAAAACTTGAAAACAACTCCAAATATTGTCTTTCCAGAGGATAATTTTAGTCATACAATAGTTATCTTCTGTTATATAATAAGTTGAGTGTACCTTTTTATACACAAGACTTCAGAACTTATATTCTTCTAGTTGTCCCATTGCTTTGTTCTTTGTATAGTAATTAGTTATTAAATCAATTTTATTTTGCTTGGATTGATACATACATTCATATGAAACTGATTTTTCGATTAATGGTCAAAAACAATTTAATTTTAAAGCATGTTTCAATAACACACCTATTTATTATTCAAATACTTTCTACTGATGTTCAATTGTGAGTTTTCTACTTATACTGTTAATACATGTTGTATTTTAGGTATTTGAGCAGAGTGAATGTATACTTAAGTGTTTGACTTCATTTGTATTGCTATATTATCTAACTTTATAACATTGAAAAACATTTTTAATGTCAGTATGGTTTGGTGTAATTATTATTATTAGTGATTTTTAAGCTATAAAGAAACAGCAATCAAATTAACTTGTATTTATTTAGCAATGAATTTTGAGTGATTAAAGCTAAATAGGAAATATAATTTCATATTTTGTTATAAAATTTATATTGTAACAGAATACTTGCTCCTCCTCCTAATTTTTCTTCTTTTTTCCAATAAATAGTTGTTAATTTGTATTTGATATAAAATAAAATTTAAAAGGGAAATTATTGAAATCATTTATTACTATAATATTTTAATCTAAAAAAAAACTTTTATAGAAATTATTATAAATGAGTGCTTAATGTGTATACAAATGTCCCTTTTTATGATGTTGCTATAAGAGTAAAGTTTTAATTTTTGCAGTTAAAAAATGAATTGGATTTATTGATGTATAGAAAGCTGATCAAATATTAAAAAAAAATTTCTAAGCTGCAGTATAACTTGCATGTTTAATATATTAAAGAAAAAATTTTATTAATAAAAATAAACTTATTAATTTGCTCTAATAGATCTTTGATTTCTATATTTATGTGTAAACTTACAATATTTCAGTTTATGACTTCTTTTTTGTTTGAAACTTTATTTTCATGTCAATCTTCATAAAAAAAAAAAATTTTAATACCTGTTTTCAGATCAGATTTTGGGTTTTATATATTTGTACATTCTATTTGATACTCATAACCATGATATTTTAATGTTTAAAGCTTTTATTTTTAGAAAAAGCTTTTTGATTTTCTAAAATGACCATATCTAAGATATAATGTAAAATGATGATCTTTAAAAGAATTTAAAGCAGAGAGGCAATCTATACATATATTAAAAAATATATTATTGGTGTAATTCTTTTTATATAACTATTTATCAAAATGTTATATATATATATGAAATGTACATACATCCAGACTTTAGTGTTATACATTATTAAATATTTTGAGTCTTCAGTTTTGATATTTTGGTTGTGTCATTTCAAAAATATCAGATGACAAAATGCTGAAATATTAGCATTCATACAGGTCGACCAGTGGATAAAACCACTGAACACTTGTAGTTGGAACCCAAAATTTGTTTCTGATCAATGTACTGGTGTTTTTTTCAGGTTTTTGTGTGTGTAAGATCTGAATGGAACAAATTTCTCTTAGAAAGTTCCTGGGAGACACTCCCTTTGCAGTTTGCTCATGTTGCATTGTCTTATTTCATCAAAACAAACAACACTCATTATAACATGTTAATTTTTGTGCACAATAAACAAAGATTCACAACTCTGTTGTTAGTGACCCTCCAAGGAGTCAAATTTTAACTAGAGGGTAGATAATAAACCAATTCGTTGTTTGGGGACAGTAATTTGTGTCTATTATTTTTGAATAATTTTTAAAATTTTAATAACAATGCATTTTTTTTTTATTAAACATGACAAAAAAAATCAAATACAAAAGAATAATTTTGATTTCTCATTCATAATTGTTTTCATATTGGTACAGAAAAAATGAAGCGTCTGGATTAAGATTAGCTTCTGGAACTGATCCTAGTGCAGAAATGTTCTGACGGAATGGTTCCATCAGAACAGTTGGTTCCTACATGTTTCCTCAGAAGTAGGGTTAACAGTTCCGTCAGAACTGTTAAGCTAGACTGTTCCTCAGAGTCATTACATAACATTGAAATTGCTTAGTTTGTTGGAGTAGATGGTCTCTAGTCAGTTTTATATAGGATATAAAATGTTTCTCTCTCTCTCTTCTTTGTTTTTTGGTTGATCTGCTCCAAATAATTATTGTTTAACTCGGAATCTGAGAAAAACAGAGATGATCACAAAACCTGGACATCTTATCCCTCCCGATTTCATCCCCCCCTTATTAACTCCTAAATCAATCTGATCTGCATCTAATTTTTCATGCTTACTTGGATATCAATATATAATTTGTTATAATTATGTAAACATCTACCAAAAAAATTTTTTAAATCTTTCCAATTATTTATTTGAAAAACTCCCAAAAACCTTTTATAATAAAGTGTTTTGCAATTCATTCGTGGTCAGACTTTTTTTTTTCTTGTTTTTAGTAATACTGTATTTCAAATTTTACTATTAGTTTTTTGCATTTTATGTTTACTTTTATATTAATTAATGCATATGCAGGGTGGGCTATAATTATTTCCCATTTGTTTATGTTGAAATTCATACACATTAAATTACATGTTATTTAATCATCGCTAAACCCGATGTAATATAGCTAATCACCAAACATATGCTGTAAATCCATCGGGCTAGTTTTAAGGCTAATTACTAAATAAATTACGTAATTAATTTGGCACTAGAGGTAAGCGTTAGGCGCCATCTCTTATTAACATTGTAATAACCGTCGATGGTTACATAGTTATACGCTGGAAGAGGAGATCGGATCGGAGGTCCGGATAGCATAACTGGCAANCTTTATAACATTGAAAAACATTTTTAATGTCAGTATGGTTTGGTGTAATTATTATTATTAGTGATTTTTAAGCTATAAAGAAACAGCAATCAAATTAACTTGTATTTATTTAGCAATGAATTTTGAGTGATTAAAGCTAAATAGGAAATATAATTTCATATTTTGTTATAAAATTTATATTGTAACAGAATACTTGCTCCTCCTCCTAATTTTTCTTCTTTTTTCCAATAAATAGTTGTTAATTTGTATTTGATATAAAATAAAATTTAAAAGGGAAATTATTGAAATCATTTATTACTATAATATTTTAATCTAAAAAAAAACTTTTATAGAAATTATTATAAATGAGTGCTTAATGTGTATACAAATGTCCCTTTTTATGATGTTGCTATAAGAGTAAAGTTTTAATTTTTGCAGTTAAAAAATGAATTGGATTTATTGATGTATAGAAAGCTGATCAAATATTAAAAAAAAATTTCTAAGCTGCAGTATAACTTGCATGTTTAATATATTAAAGAAAAAATTTTATTAATAAAAATAAACTTATTAATTTGCTCTAATAGATCTTTGATTTCTATATTTATGTGTAAACTTACAATATTTCAGTTTATGACTTCTTTTTTGTTTGAAACTTTATTTTCATGTCAATCTTCATAAAAAAAAAAAATTTTAATACCTGTTTTCAGATCAGATTTTGGGTTTTATATATTTGTACATTCTATTTGATACTCATAACCATGATATTTTAATGTTTAAAGCTTTTATTTTTAGAAAAAGCTTTTTGATTTTCTAAAATGACCATATCTAAGATATAATGTAAAATGATGATCTTTAAAAGAATTTAAAGCAGAGAGGCAATCTATACATATATTAAAAAATATATTATTGGTGTAATTCTTTTTATATAACTATTTATCAAAATGTTATATATATATATGAAATGTACATACATCCAGACTTTAGTGTTATACATTATTAAATATTTTGAGTCTTCAGTTTTGATATTTTGGTTGTGTCATTTCAAAAATATCAGATGACAAAATGCTGAAATATTAGCATTCATACAGGTCGACCAGTGGATAAAACCACTGAACACTTGTAGTTGGAACCCAAAATTTGTTTCTGATCAATGTACTGGTGTTTTTTTCAGGTTTTTGTGTGTGTAAGATCTGAATGGAACAAATTTCTCTTAGAAAGTTCCTGGGAGACACTCCCTTTGCAGTTTGCTCATGTTGCATTGTCTTATTTCATCAAAACAAACAACACTCATTATAACATGTTAATTTTTGTGCACAATATACAAAGATTCACAACTCTGTTGTTAGTGACCCTCCAAGGAGTCAAATTTTAACTAGAGGGTAGATAATAAACCAATTCGTTGTTTGGGGACAGTAATTTGTGTCTATTATTTTTGAATAATTTTTAAAATTTTAATAACAATGCATTTTTTTTTTATTAAACATGACAAAAAAAATCAAATACAAAAGAATAATTTTGATTTCTCATTCATAATTGTTTTCATATTGGTACAGAAAAAATGAAGCGTCTGGATTAAGATTAGCTTCTGGAACTGATCCTAGTGCAGAAATGTTCTGACGGAATGGTTCCATCAGAACAGTTGGTTCCTACATGTTTCCTCAGAAGTAGGGTTAACAGTTCCGTCAGAACTGTTAAGCTAGACTGTTCCTCAGAGTCATTACATAACATTGAAATTGCTTAGTTTGTTGGAGTAGATGGTCTCTAGTCAGTTTTATATAGGATATAAAATGTTTCTCTCTCTCTCTTCTTTGTTTTTTGGTTGATCTGCTCCAAATAATTATTGTTTAACTCGGAATCTGAGAAAAACAGAGATGATCACAAAACCTGGACATCTTATCCCTCCCGATTTCATCCCCCCCCCTTATTAACTCCTAAATCAATCTGATCTGCATCTAATTTTTCATGCTTACTTGGATATCAATATATAATTTGTTATAATTATGTAAACATCTACCAAAAAAATTTTTTAAATCTTTCCAATTATTTATTTGAAAAACTCCCAAAAACCTTTTATAATAAAGTGTTTTGCAATTCATTCGTGGTCAGACTTTTTTTTTTCTTGTTTTTAGTAATACTGTATTTCAAATTTTACTATTAGTTTTTTGCATTTTATGTTTACTTTTATATTAATTAATGCATATGCAGGGTGGGCTATAATTATTTCCCATTTGTTTATGTTTAAATTCATACACATTAAATTACATGTTATTAAAAACATATCCCAGTTATAAACATCTCAAAGCCCAATGTTTTTAATAATAAACCAAACGACTGCCATAACAAATCGGGCTACTTTACTGCTACTATCCCAGTGTAAAGGATTTTAAGTGTCACTTGATTTCAGTTTGGCTGTAAGCAATGTCCATGCCTATGCTCATGCAGCATTTTGTTTCCATGAAGAATTGACATTTCTGATGTCGCAAGATGCACAATTGATGGACAGAACTGTGGTGACTTCTAAATAGTGTGTGGCTTTGTTACATAAAAAGGATGCTTCAAGAAACCTTGAAAGAAAAAATTAGTGGGGATGAATGTTGAGTGATCTCTGAGATGTATTTTCCCTGGACATCGGATTGGAAGTGGTAGTGATGAATCAGAATTGCACGAGTTTCTCTGCATAATAAGACGGAGCTTCATCAAACTAAAGGAACCACATATACCAATTAAAGGATCACCATATCAAAAATGTTGCAAAGTGTGATATTTGAAATTTCACTAGGATATGTTTTAATGTGTGATTTAACAGGTGTTAATTTCAACATAACAGCTTTAAAATAAAATAGGAGACTTAAGTATAGCCTACCCTTACTTCCAATCCATTTGTTTTCAAATATTTTATTTAGAATTAATATATATTATGGAAAGTACACTTAGTTATTTAAATTTAACACTTTTATAATGAATATAAACACCAAACACTTGCTGAGCTTACTATTAATTTAATATTCAAACGCTTTCAGCCTATTTCTAATAGGCCATCCTAAGGAAATTACTGTTCTACAATCGATTTTTTTGTGTTATTTATTTCTGTGTTTGTTATATCTATGGAGACTTAAGAGAGACTGCTATGTCACCAAATGAAGTAGAACTGATTCTTCTGCATCAAACAAGAAAAGAAAAACTTTATCTTTGGAATGTAAAGTTAATGTTATTAAAGACTTCAATACAAAAATGAAAATTTGTGAATTGGCAAAGAAGTTTGATCTGCCAGAATCGACAGTCAGAACAATTATAAAAGGTAAAGAAAAACATTCTCGAAGCTGTGAAAAATGCTCAATCTTTAAATTCAAGCATCATTTGAAAACGTCATGGTATTATTGCTGAGATGGAAACAATGTTAAAATTATGGTGTGATAATCAAGTAAATGTGAAAAATTGTCCTGTTGATCAGAACACTGTGTGCTCTCAAGCTAAGCTGATTTTTGAGAGATTGAAAGAGGATACTGGAGAGGTGGCTAAAGATGAAGAGTTTAAAGCTAGTAACAGTTGGTTCAGC
>NW_019385824.1:73848-79608 GCF_000671375.1 Centruroides sculpturatus | reverse complement strand
GGTAGTCTGTTAGCGTTGGTCAGTAGTAGTCCAAATTCAATATGAACGTTTGTTTCTTGAAAATTTGATCACGATTTAAATACAGTATTTACTTTTAATATTGCCGATATGTCATCGAAAAGAAAACGTGTTGTATTATCATTAAAAGACAAATTAAAGTATTTGTTTCGATTATCCGGATTTTTCCTTATCTGGACTACCTTCATCCCCAATTAGTCCAGATAATTGAGGTTCTACTGTACTTATTTAAATGTTCAAATTAAAAAATAAGCAAATAGATTAATTCAATATACAAATGAGTTATTTTACAATAAAAATTTCTTTCTTTCTATACATATTTAGAAAATTTAAATATTCTTTCACTCTTTAAAATATCTTGAACTTAAATTCTTAAATATTCAATTCTTTACATCTTATAAATAAATAATCTATAAGGAATTATACATATAAAATTAATTGCTTAAAATACACAAAACATTATTTAGAATATTATTTTTATTTAAAATAAATTTTTCTTTTTTCAATTATATTATCATAAACATGAGAGCTATTTTTATAAATGAATAATTATTTGTTTAGTTTTCATTGTCTTTTTTTTTTGATAGAACACAATAACAGCTTGATAAGCTTCAGATAAGCAATAGAGTTATTTTAAATCGGCTACATTCAATATTAATCATATCATGACAATAATTATTGTTTAGATCAGTGTTTCTCAACCTCTAACAAATCGTTGCCTCCTTCAGTAAAACCGTTACATAGTATCGCCCCCTTCACACCAAAATTCCGATGCCGAAAGCCAAGGCTAATGCCAAATTCGTACTGCATTGAATAGACTAGTGACTAGTATAATGCTATTTGTTTAATTATTGTACAATATAACGAATAAAATATCTAATTATTCTTAATATAATGTTTTACTATATCGCCCAGAAAATTGTTTTTCGCCCCCAAAATATAAATCGTTACTAATCGACCCCTCAACATGGAAAAATGCCCACATGGGGCGATATTGCCCCTGTTGAGAAACACTGGTTTAGATTGATAATCTATATAAATTCCATCCAAAATGGTTATAATTTCATTATTTTTCTATCCATTTCAGCTTTTAACATTTAAAATATATATACTGTATATCTTTCTACTGTTAAACAGAGATAGTTATCTTTAGCCTTGTGTCTAGTTATTTACTAATCATGTAAGTCTACACATCCAAATTCTACTTTTACATGGTAGATATGTTCTTGAAAAATAGATTGTTTCCAAATTTCCAGACCTTAAAAACCAATTAAATTAATATAATAGGATGTGTTTAAATAAAAGAATTCAAATTTAATTAATAAATCAGAGGGACAATTGTAACTTACTTATCAATAAAATTTAATAAATTAGCACAAATTTTATTTTTTATTTAACATTTTCCATTAAAGACTAATACACATCTAGCTTTTATCATCACATGACATATAAAAACAGTTCCATTTTAAAATAAAATCAGGAAAAATGCAATCATACAAACAAATCATCAAACTTTGAATAAAATTTTTATGAATGCTTCGATCATGGGATAATGTCAGAACAAAAGATACTGTAACACGAGTTCATATAAGTCAATAGCCAAATCTTAAAATTCTAAGAATTGTTTTTTAAAAACGGAAATTTTCTAGGAAAGGAAGTATGAATAGTTTTTGTTAGAATCTAAATCAAATGAAATTTTTAAAGAAATGTGTTAGATCAAAACAAATAGTGTAAAAACAGAATAGGGTGTAGTTAGTTGTGCCTTGTTCCAAAACTGTACTATTTAATTATTCAATTAATGTTGTATTGTATACTTGCCAATTAGAATGTACTTCATTTGCAATACTAACACTATTCTTTATCCTTCTCATAATTTCATCAAATATATTACATATTAATATTTCTAAGGATAATGCATTACTTAGATTAAATATATTTTTCCTATGAATTCTTTCAGTTGATAACTTAATAAATTTCATAAAAATACTTGAGAAGAGAGAGAATTAAAAGAATCTGATTCAATTATCCATAGGAATATAGTATTAAGAGACTTTTTCCATAGGTTTCATCCGAATAATGACCAATAAGTGGTAACATTTTGCAAGTTAACCAAATAATTAGTTTGGCCATCTTTATTTCCAAATTCTCATTGATGAAAATTAACTATTTAGAAAAATAAATATTCAGAAAAATTCTAATTGTCTTTATGCTGTCAAACTTACTCATTACACTTATTTTTGTCTATATGTTACTATACATTTATTTTATTTTCATTTCTGTTGTTCTTTTAGACAGTTTAAATTTACTTTATAAATAAGTGTATATTTTATTATGAAAAGACTTCTTTAGAAAAATATTTACCTTCTTCTCATTTTCAATAAACCATACACACGAAAAGAAACAGAAGACAGAATATCACAATCAGTTTTTACTTTTTTAATATAAAGAATCATTTAGAATAATTCTTGGTTTGTAGAAAAATAAACCATAAAGACAGAATATTCTTTAGTTCAGAAGAAAATATATTAATTTAATTAAAAATTGTAGTTAAATTTTTGACAGTTAATTTCAAAGAATAATCAAGAATGTACAAATTATATTTGACATATTTATAAAGTCAATATCTGAGCTTGTCTGATCAAAATTCAATCACAAGATCATCAGACTCATAAAATTTTGACATTTTTAAACTTCAATATAATGTTTGAAAATTCAGAAATGACTACATTACTCTGAAATCACAATACTTACTCAAATGTGTTTCATTTGTTTGCATTCAAAAACATGCAAAAACATAGACAGATTACAGAAGGCAAGTAGATGGAAAATTAATTTAAATCAGTCTAACGTAACACTCGACGACAAAAGATTTTATATTCAGTCAACTGTAGAAGAAAAAGACTATTGACAAGAATGAGAAAATATTTTATTTGAGTAAATATGATTTTGTAAAAGATTTTTACCCTTCTAATTTCAATTTAATAATATAATTATGAGACTAATATCAAATGACTTGTTTTTCAAACTTATTGTATAATTACAAGATTAACACAGACAATTAACTAATCAAATTTTAACCATTTAAGTTTCAAAAGATGAAGTTATTTATAAGTTTTTAATAATCCAACTGAATGCCAATTCTTTATCATCATCATCATTTCAATATACAGCAAAACTTTTAAAAGAGCCCATTTTCAGTCTCCTCAGAAAAAAAAATATTTTCAAATTCAAATAAATCTATTTAGTGGTTTGTTTCAAGATGACAGTTTCTGATATCATTTACTCAAAAAACCAGATGAACAAATCTGACTTTTCAGAAACAAAGTACTTATTAAGCCATTAAGTATATACGAGTCGTATGTAGTATAGTGCAGTGGTCGGCAACCAGTGGTCTGTGGAGCAGTAATGGTCTGCAAGAAAATCTGGATGGTCTGTGGAGGAATTTGGACATTGATCAATTGAAGGTTACGTGAAGTATTACAAAAGAAATGCAAAATGCTTAGTTGCTTTTTTTCACTCAATGGGTGTTTTTTATTTTAATCTAAAACCATATATAAAGTGACTGTTATCAATAAATAATGAACAATAAACAATATTGCGAGTGCAATTGTCGTCCTGTGTGAAAAAACACTAACAATTCATAAACTTATTTCAAACAAGCAGCAATGAACTTTAGGCTTGCATTAATTTGCTATAATTAAACAAGTGAGTTTCACATTAATATACAGTAGTAAAATTGAACTTTTATGATCATTATCCTACAGATTTTGTATCATTTAAAAAAATTCACGATAATGGTCTACGGTATTCAAAATTGTAAGTTTAGTGTCCGTGAGGTCAAAGGTTGCAGACCTCTGGTGTAGTGGGTGTGTTGTCTGGTAAAGCAGCTTTAATATAGCTGGATAAGCAAGCCATATTAAAGTTGCTTTACCAGTCAAAGAAAAAGCTATATTTGA
Source organism: Centruroides sculpturatus (assembly GCF_000671375.1). Taxonomy (NCBI): domain Eukaryota; kingdom Metazoa; phylum Arthropoda; class Arachnida; order Scorpiones; family Buthidae; genus Centruroides; species Centruroides sculpturatus. The sequence goes on along the minus strand of NW_019385824.1, from coordinate 75,634 downwards.
TGAAATTAAACATTAATAATTAATCAGTTTTCAAAATTATATATATGTCATTACAATCACATGACTACTTACTTAGCTACTAACAAATAAAATCCTCCAAGTGAGAGGAGAGAGATTCCAACATGGAAAACAATTACTACAGATCCATATTCTTTAACAGCTCTTTTAAGTTTCTCCTTCTGACTTAAATGAACAACTTCTTTTGATTTATCTAAAAATTAAATTTTGACAGAAATTACATCATTAATTTAAACTTCGAGCAATTAAATATGAATTAAATCACCTTGTATATCCTGTTTCGATGATAATATTCTTATCTGTGAAGGAAATATACGAAAATCTTTCAAAGGATCATTAAATTTATTCTTCACGTAAAAATCATAAGCTTTAAAACTGTTATTTAATCTTAAATAACGAAAACTTCTCGAATATATTGTTAAACACGTCATGGAAAACACTATACACTTACACAAGTGATACAATCACATTCGTGTAATCTACAAGTTTTTCAAATTTCAACCAATCACATACGAGATAACGTAAGGGAAAGGNTAATTGGCATAGCATTGCAGAAACTGGAAAGGCGGCAAGTGCTGATAAAGAGGCTATGTCTTACCATCCAGAGAAATTCAAAGCTACGATAGATAAAGGTGGCTATAGCAGCCAAACCATATTCAACATAGATGAGACTGGCCTGTTCTGGAAGAAGATGCCTAAAAGAATGTTTACATTTCATGTGTGAAGAGAAAACCTGTCCAGATTTTAAGGCCACCAAAGATTGACAGTGCTGGTTGGTGCGAATGCAGCTGATGATTGTAAGTTAAAACCTCTCTTAGTTTATCACTCGGAAATTCCAAGAACATTGAAAAATAAATCTAAAGCTGGCTTGCCTGTGATTTGAAAGTCAAAGCTTCCCTTTTTGAGGATCTTCAGGTATGAAGTGATGACCTTTCTGGCCATCACTTCATACCTGAAGTTGAATGTTATTGCCAATCTAAGCAAATTCCATTTAAAGTGATGCTAATAATTGACAATACACCAGGTCATCCCCCTGCAACTTTAACTAATTTTGACCCATGTGTGAAAGTTGTATTTTTTCCACCAGCTTGTTTCAACCGATGGATTAGGGAGTCATCAGAACACGAGATGATCATTTGCACATCTACATGAAGCTATGAGACAAAACAATGAGCTCTCTGTTAAAGACTTTAGGAAACATTTTTTCTAAATTATTGTTTTCTTTAGTCTTTGGCCCCAATTAAAAATAATTTGTATGTATTTATATGCGAAATTATACCTCGACTTACGCAGTTATCACTTGGTCCCACCTATCGCATAAGTTCAGGGTATTACTGTATGTACTAAAATCTTCACTTTATTTTCCTTTTCTGGCTGTTATGTATACATAACAAGGGAAAGTATTGGAATTATGTCAAATTCAACCCTCTGAGTTTTTTTTGCAAATCTCCATGTTTTAAGACAATCTGAATCCAAAAAGTAAAAGCAAACAGGCAAAAAAATTCCACAGATGTGTGTGTGTGTTGGCATCTATTTCATTTAATATCTCAGAATGGGGTAAAGATTATGAAATGAAATTTGGCATGATAACTAGTATATGAAGGACATTGATGCCATTAAATTTTGGTGGTTAAAGGTGAAAAGGGTGAGGAGATGAAGGCATTCGTATCATATCTCGAGAGGGATAGGACTTAATGAAGATTTTGTTATTAACATTTATACTTTTTTTTTTTTTTTTTTTTTAAAACTTATCCCTACCATTAAAATT
>NW_019385824.1:64203-71079 GCF_000671375.1 Centruroides sculpturatus | reverse complement strand
TGTACTTACCTGTTTTTTTTTTTTTTTTTTCAATGTCCCTTTAGCCCATTTAAATATCTATAAACACAATATTTTCTACATAGAAATTTCTAGTATGGATTTTTCATTTACCGAATTACCAGTAAATTTCAAAAATTTACCAGTAAGTTTACCGAATGTTTTTTTGTCAATTTATTGGTTAACCAGTAAATAGGTAAACCAGTATACAATCCCTAAATAGCACCATAACAAAGTGAAATACTTTTTACAATGAAATACACAACTTATGATTTTAGAAGCTTAAATAGCACTATCCACAGTCCCAGTATGTCAAGTATTAGAGCTGCACGATGACAGTGATGCAATGAAGAGAGACTTCCACATAAATAGTGATTCTTCAATCCCCACGTCTTAGAAGTGAAGTTTGTAACCAAAGTGAATCAAATTTATCCTCAATTACTTGTTTAGCAAGCTCTGTTGTACACCTATTATGTGCAACATCTTCACAATACTCCACAAGACGGAGGCAGTGCATTCTGACAGTCATCCTAAAATATAACGGCTTCAATCTAATTAGTAAATTTTGTTACTTTTATATTTTAGTTTGGCAATTTTTGTTTTATTTCTTTGAGTACTCTAGTTGTTAACACTTGTAATTTTATATATTTCAATTATCTTCCACACTTCTGCACAAGGAACAATTTTGTAAAATGCTCTACCTTTTATATTCGATTTTTGAAATAGTGGAATTCTGTTCTCTGTAAATGATAATATCACCTAAAGGGGATAGTTATATACTGTCAAAAGTACTTGCTTAAACAAACCGTTTCTATAATGCTGATAGACAGCTGTGTTGTTAATTTTGTAAAATTACTTGGCATTAGTGTTTTTGTATTTTATAAATCTCCTGAGGTCATTAGAATTAGATGGTATAGATTATATAGCTTGATACATTGGCTTGAGGTTGACTCTTGTAATTATTTTCTTCTGAATTAGCTCAATTTCCAGGTGTAAGAACTGGACTATTGCATTGCTGGACTAAGCAAAAGCTAGGGTTAAGCTACAGTTGTTGTTAAATACTCTTAGATCACCTAATTTAGGTTTGTCTTTCTGAATAATAAAAATATTGTCCATATACCTTGCATACAATTATATGCATGGAACAAAGTTCCTTACAGCTTGCTGTTCAGTAAAACATGGAATAAATTCACATAAATCACTAGAAAGGTAATAATATGAAGTCCGAAATTTTTACTGATTTTTTTTCAGTCAATGTCCCATTATTACCTAAAAACCAATTAAATTCCCCTAAGAAACTAAAGTGGAACCAACTTGAAAGAAGGAGAAATTTCAACCTCCCCTTTTCCCAAGGTAAACATTTGCCCATCTCGACAACTATTCCCACACTATGAACTTAAAAATTGATAGTTACCATATGATTTTGTCATTTTATTTGGGTTCCGGGGGCATCTCTGACCTCCCCGCACACCTTTTACCTCGCAAGTCACATGACAGTTTTCCCACTGCAAAACGATAAGAGCCACTTCTCCCCCCCTCCAGGGAGTCGCTCATCAATGGTAGTAGTAATATATACTCTAGGATTTATCTTTAACTTGGTGTCCTGTTTCGAATCTCGACGTCCTTGTGGATTTTTTTCCTTCTCTTGGAGATCCAAATACATAAAAAGGTATGGAACCAACTTTTGTGAACTCTCTCTCGGCCCCTTCACGCTTTAGGGACTCAGAATTTTCCCTCGATAATAGTTATTGTATCGTCTATGTAGATTACTAATAAATCGTTGTTTCTTTGTTAAATTGGTGTCCTATTTTACTCGTATATTGCCTGTCACCTTACCGACAGCACTCCTCCCTCCTCCACTCAACCTGAAAAATTTTAATCCCGTTCCCTTGGGATAAACTAAAGAAAATTTAAGCCATCTCTGACTAGTGGGCAAGTCCCTCCAACTTGAAAGCCGATCCACGGAGGTACGACGTAGTCATACCCCCTCAGTTCTCACAATATGTATCATCATGAAGGAACCAGAGAAACATTTATCTTATTGACTCTTGATATATGCCTAGTGTGTGGGTATATAGCCTAGATTGCGTGGTGAATCTATGGCACGTGTGTTCAAAGTGGCACATAAGGAGAAATCCTAATCTTCTGGCACATAACATATCATACAATTTTGATTTATCATGTCTTTTTCAATCATTCTTTTGTTTTATCACCTGATTGCCCTTTTTTTCAATCAGCTTTTTTACATTTATTCTAATTAAAGCATATTTGTTTAATTTCTTTAAATATTGTTATTTGAAGTCTAAAACTTTGGCATGCATAAACATCTTTAAGTATGCTTACTATATGCCATATGGGCTTAAAAAGATTTGCCATCCCTGGCAAACCTTTTTAAGTCTAAATGAATACCTAACTAAAGAGTTATTCTCTTGTATATCTAAGATCTATGCCTGTTATCATGTTTCATTTCTTCTAAAAGTAGAAGTTACTTTCAGTTAAATGGTACATATAAACATATAGGCGCATTGAACTAAAAGTAAAAGACTTGTTATGGTCCTAAGCTTTGATATATAATAGGCTCTTCACCAAATAATGATACATGTATAGTCCTAAGTTATACGTGTTTGACACGAGACGCTAATTCTGTGGTTTTCAACCGGGATACTGCGATGACACTTTAGCAGTGCCGTGAAATGGATCAATGGAAGAAAACCGACATGATGTTTCAATGATCTGACAAGGAGGTTGTCTGGGAGGACTTGATGTGGGAAGCTGATGTTAGAATGTGATGAAAACTGGAAAATTATGTGTGGCCAGCCCATTGGTGAGACATGAATCTGCAACTGACTGCCAGTTTTTGGTGATTTTATCCTCTTGATTATTGGTGGGGTCTGGTACTTACAAAATATAGTGCTGAGCTGTGCCATTACACTTCTGTTATATATTACTAAAAGTACCGAAACTCTAAATTGATAAAGAAGTAGTGGTGTTGCAAGAAAAAATTATCTGGTTGGGAGGTGCCAATATTAGAAAAAGGTTGAAAAATATTGCCTTAATTGTTTAGCTCTGTGCAAATATAGCCCTGATAATAAGAGTATGAATTACAAGTTGTTTTAATTTTAAAAAATGTAATCTTTATTTCCATTGTTGAACAAAAGAAGAAATTTGAATTTGAAAAAAAATCATTACTGGAGCTATTTTGGTGGTAGATCAATATATATTTACATATCTTTTCAGGTTTTTAATGTTTAATCGTTACTGAATTATGGTTTACAATTCAAATTCTCTAATTTATTTTTAAGAATAAAAAAGTCAATTATTTTTACTATTTAAATGTTCAGTTTTGCTTTCTATATATAGTTTAGTTATTGTATATTATTGACAGGATCATTCCAGATAATTTTGGCATCTCAGGTAAGCCTGAGAACTATTCCAATGTATAGTACTTCGGTAGTTGCTTCTCCGTCACTTATTAGCATGGCCTCGATTATTGATTAGAACAAACTACTTTTAGAACATGATTATTTATAAGTCTATATAGATTTAAAGTGCATTTATAAGCCTTATATACTTGTATTAATTGGATTGATTCAAATTTTTACATTTAAACTTTAACATGTTACAAATAGGCTTTTTCTTTTTTCTAAAAATATTTAAGAAAATACCTCAAACATAAATTCAGTTCAAATTGTTTTTTCAGAATGAAAACTTTTTAGAAAATTGAAGAAATTTTAGCCTTTATATTGTGAAATCTGGAATTTTTACCGATTTTTTTTTTTTTTTTTTTTTGAAATCTTGGAATCGAACCTGAGGATGACCGGTGAAGACGGTAGAAAACGTTCGTTTTTAAATTGAATTTTGCTGGTATATTGGTAATTTTGTGGTNGTATTTAAACTGTTTGACCCGTTCTTTTTTTTTTTTTTTTTTTTTGGTCAATGTCCCATTATTACCTAAAAACCAATTAAATTCCCCTAAGAAACTAAAGTGGAACCAACTTGAAAGAAGGAGAAATTTCAACCTCCCCTTTTCCCAAGGTAAAACATTCGCCCATCTCGACAACTATTCCCACACTATGAACTTAAAAGTTGATAGTTACCATATGATTTCATCATTTTATTTGGGTTCTGGGGGCACTTCTGACCTCCCCGCACACCTTTTACCTTGTAAGTCACATGACAGTTTTCCCACCGCGAAACGATAAAAGCCACTTCTCCCCCCTCCAGGGAGTCGCTCATCAATGGTAGTAGTAATACATACTCTAGGATTTATCTTTAACTTGGTGTCCTGTTTCGAATCTCAACGTCCCGGTGGATTTTTTTCCTTCTCTTGGAGATCCAAATACATAAAAAGGTATGGAACCAACTTTTGTGAACTCTCTCTCAGCCCCTTCACACTTTAGGGACTCAGAATTTTCCCTCGATAATAGTTATTGTATTGTCTATATAGATAACTAATAAATCATTGTTTCTTTGTTAAATTGGTGTCCTATTTTACTCGTATATTGCCTGTCGCCTTACTGACAGCACTCCTCCCTCCTCCACTCAACCCGAAAAATTTTAATCCCGTTCCCTCGGGATAAACTAAAGAAAATTTAAGCCATCTCTGATTAGTGGGCAAGTCCCTCCAACTTGAAAGCTGATCCACGGAGGTACGACGTAGTCATACCCCCTCGGTTCTCACAATATGTATCATCATGAAGTAACCAGAGAAAAACATTTATCTTATTGACTCTTGATATATGCCTAGTGTGTGGGTATATAGCCTAGATTGGGTGGTGAATCTATGGCACGTGTGTTCAAAGTGGCACATAAGGAGAAATCCTAATCCTCTGGCACATAACATATCATACAATTTTGATTTATCATGTCTTTTTCAATCATTCTTTTGTTTTATCACCTGATTACCCTTTTTTTCAATCAGCTTTTTTACATTTATTCTAATTAAAGCATATTTGTTTAATTTCTTTAAATATTGTTATTTGAAGTCTAAAACTTTGGCATGCATAAACATCTTTAAGTATGCTTACTATATGCCACATGGGCTTAAAAAGATTTGCCATCCCTGGCAAACCTTTTTAAGTCTAAATGAATACCTAACTAAAGAGTTATTCTCTTGTATATCTAAGATCTATGCCTGTTATCATGTTTCATTTCTTCTATACACCAGTTTATGAAGCTTATCATCATCAAGAATCAATAATAAACAAAAATGCAGACAAATAATTTTTTAAAATAGATATTTTGATATATTTTATCTTTCTAAAGACAAGGTAAAAATTGTTTGAAAAACTAATACAGTAACTATTAAAATATTAACTTTTATAAAACATTTAGGTGAAAATATTAATTACTCCATATTCAAATATTAGTTAAATATATTGAGAGTAATTAACTGTGTAGTTTAATTATATTAGTAATTAACTACTGCCAATCTCTAATGATATTTAATATATATACATTTATTTTAAGTAAGCAGTATTTTACTTTTTAGTACTTGTTTTACTAGTATCTGTAATTTTAAATATGATTAATGTAAATAATTATGATATAATATTTTCATAAATTCAAAAATAGCTTAAATCAGTCAAATAATTAAAGTACAAATAACAATATTTTAAATTTAAAGTCTGTTTAAAAGTATTTCAAAATTTTTAATTGCTTTGTTTTATTAAAATTTATTTATTTTTTTTTAAATAAAGGAACTGAAAATAAACTGAATTTTAAATAAAAGGAATTTTATTAGTACTTAATAATTTTTTGGAATATATTATAGTGTAATGGAAACATATCATCTAAATATATTTCATAAAGAATATGGTAATTTATGGCAAGAAAAGTCTATTACAAGTAATACTGGGTAAGTACAGTACATGTACATTAAGTACTTGACACCATAAAAATATATTATTTTAGTAGTAAAAAATGAATAAGTAATTTAAATAAAGGATCGTCCATTAATTACATGTACAGTTTTCGAGCCCCTTTGATCCTCTCCCTCCTTGCTGTATACTATAATGTATTTTTGGCAAACCTTCCTAAATTCTAATTACATGTACAGTACTGTACAGTACAATAGTTCATGGACCCCTCTGACATTGAAGAACCTTATAAGAACTTTATTGATTTTATAACTGATGGTTATTCACATGACTAGTGAGTAGGCTTATAAGAATGAATTCATATACCATTAATACCAAAGTCCATGTAGATAATGCCTCGACTCCTTCCCTCCCGACTGTATACAATGATGCACTTACAACCGTCCCCTGCCTTAAATTGTACACATAATTAATGGTTGATTCTAAGTTTGTAATTTTCACTTCTTTTATACTTTAATATATTTAATTATTTTTTCATTTTATTAATACAATAAAATTGATCATGACGTAACATGATTTATAATATGAAATAATTTTCTTACAAATATGATTTATTAACACATCTAATAATTCAATTCTCTTAGGTTAATATTAGACATATATAATGAACCACATTATAAAATAAAGTATCCTATCAGAGGAACGTTATTTACTCAAGTATCTATTGATAAACAAGGTAATAATGTTATTGCTGGTGATCAAAGTGGATGCATTTACGCTTTTGATATTGAAAGAAATCGGTAAATATCAATAATTTACAGCTCATATTTTGATTGATGAAATGATATTTCTAACTTTATTTTTGTTTTTATTTTTAGATTTTGGTTAATTTATCAACTTTGTCATTGTTGTTCTGCAATAGCATTTACAGAAATAGAAGATAAAGATATTCTTGTCGCAATAACTGATGCTAGATACAGCCTTTATTTATTTAATTCTAGTATGTGATTTCTAAAAATATTTTGTGTGAATTTTTTAAAAGTCATCTAAAAATTTTCAA
>NW_019385824.1:0-64012 GCF_000671375.1 Centruroides sculpturatus | reverse complement strand
CAATGCTTTTATAGGATTGAAACAGCATTGGATTCCACCAATCAGCATTTACCAGCTCTATAAGACGTCCGCCGATGGTCTGATGTCTTTTAACCAATGAGCGGTCGAGTCTTCAAAATGGTCTGATCGCCGTTTCTATGGCGACAACGGTCGTTCATAAAAAGGCGGGAAAACTGAGTGCCAGACGATTTTTCCATCCCGACAGTAATTAAACTACTATTTAACTATATCAGAACAGTATTTGGACCTAGTACAGTAATTAACTATGTAGTTTAATTACATTAGTAATTAACTACTGCCAATGTCTAATGATATTTAATATATATACATTTATTTTAAGTAAGCAGTATTTTACTTTTTAGTACTTGTTTTACTAGTATCTGTAATTTTAAATATGATTAATGTAAATAATTATGATATAATATTTTCATAAATTCAAAAATAGCTTAAATCAGTCAAATAATTAAAGTACAAATAACAATATTTTAAATTTAAAGTCTGTTTAAAAGTATTTCAAAATTTTTAATTGCTTTGTTTTATTAAAATTTATTTATTTTTTTTTAAATAAAGGAACTGAAAATAAACTGAATTTTAAATAAAAGGAATTTTATTAGTACTTAATAATTTTTTGGAATATATTATAGTGTAATGGAAACATATCATCTAAATATATTTCATAAAGAATATGGTAATTTATGGCAAGAAAAGTCTATTACAAGTAATACTGGGTAAGTACAGTACATGTACATTAAGTACTTGACACCATAAAAATATATTATTTTAGTAGTAAAAAATGAATAAGTAATTTAAATAAAGGATCGTCCATTAATTACATGTACAGTTTTCGAGCCCCTTTGATCCTCTCCCTCCTTGCTGTATACTATAATGTATTTTTGGCAAACCTTCCTAAATTCTAATTACATGTACAGTACTGTACAGTACAATAGTTCATGGACCCCTCTGACATTGAAGAACTTATAAGAAACATCAGTTATAAAATCAATAAAGTTCTTATAAGAACTTTATTGATTTTATAACTGATGGTTATTCACATGACTAGTGAGTAGGCTTATAAGAATGAATTCATATACCATTAATACCAAAGTCCATGTAGATAATGCCTCGACTCCTTCCCTCCCGACTGTATACAATGATGCACTTACAACCGTCCCCTGCCTTAAATTGTACACATAATTAATGGTTGATTCTAAGTTTGTAATTTTCACTTCTTTTATACTTTAATATATTTAATTATTTTTTCATTTTATTAATACAATAAAATTGATCATGACGTAACATGATTTATAATATGAAATAATTTTCTTACAAATATGATTTATTAACACATCTAATAATTCAATTCTCTTAGGTTAATATTAGACATATATAATGAACCACATTATAAAATAAAGTATCCTATCAGAGGAACGTTATTTACTCAAGTATCTATTGATAAACAAGGTAATAATGTTATTGCTGGTGATCAAAGTGGATGCATTTACGCTTTTGATATTGAAAGAAATCGGTAAATATCAATAATTTACAGCTCATATTTTGATTGATGAAATGATATTTCTAACTTTATTTTTGTTTTTATTTTTAGATTTTGGTTAATTTATCAACTTTGTCATTGTTGTTCTGCAATAGCATTTACAGAAATAGAAGATAAAGATATTCTTGTCGCAATAACTGATGCTAGATACAGCCTTTATTTATTTAATTCTAGTATGTGATTTCTAAAAATATTTTGTGTGAATTTTTTAAAAGTCATCTAAAAATTTTCAATTATTTTACAATAAATTAATATAAACTAGTAATATAGTGGTTCTAATTAACTATGTTTTTTGTAAATTAGTAATACAGGCAAGAAGCTTTTTTATATACAGTAATATATATTTATAATGTTACTTCTTAGAAACTAAAAAGGTGATTTCAGTCATGAGGAACCATAAAACATCAATTAACTATATTTCTGTTGATGACAAAGGACAACGATGCCTTAGTAGTTCAGTCGATCTAGCTGTTTTATGGGATTTAAAAACGTATACAGCTTTACATCATTTAATTGTGAGCAGAAAGGAAATATGCAAAGTAAGTGCTTTGAAAATTTTGTAAACTTTTCATGTTTTGTTTTAATTATTCAAATTTTAAGAATTCATTTTTTAATTATAATTTTCTATTATCCTAATTTATTAATGAATTATGAAAAGACATCGACTTTCATAAATTTTTGTTTAAAAATTTAGTTTTAAATGTATTCACATTAAAAGTTATAACCATTTTTTTAAAATCTATCAAGAAATTTCCAAATTGTACATTCAATTAAAAATAATTCTAATCCAAAAACTGAGAACATAAACAGTATAAATAAGACTACAAAACGAGTAAAAAAATTTACTATAAAATACTGTATCTTTAAATTTAAAAATCAAACTTCATTCAGATATTTCCAGTACAAATCACAATGTGCATATTCAGTTTAATTTTAAAAAATTAATTTTTTTTTCTAGGAAATTATCAGAACAAAAGACGAATTTTATTTTCCTGATTATTTATTGCAATATTTTTAGGTTTCATTAAGAAATGTTTAATATTTCTGAGCTTTTAGTAAAATTATTCATTGTTAAATTTTTGTGGCTTAACTGATCTTGCACTTCAAATGGCACAATTGTAAAAGAATGAAAAGTTTAATCATACTTTTTTTTTATTATTATTAAAATTAATAATTGTTGATTATTGAATGATATAAATTCTTTTGAAGAATATTAGAAAAATAGAAAAACGCGATACAATTTGTAAATAAAACATTTATACTAGATCTGAAACTAAAAGAATTATTTAATTCATTATGATCATTGCTTCTTGTCCTTATTTTAAGTATTCTAAAAGAATGTTTATGAGAACCTTACTTCATTTAAGGACTTGTCACATTTAGGAGAAGGAGCGTACCAAAACTAGAAGACAGCACTCATTTTTCAGATATTGTAACACAAATCTGTTACAACAAAAACTTACAACAATCTGTAATTCATTGTATTTTGAAATTAATGCATTTTTATCATTGTTATAAACATTAATCAAAATTAACATATAGTATTATCCATAATTTTTAATCTATCTAATATCTTATAATAAATCATAGTAAACTGCAAAGTACTTATTACACAATATTTTAAGAAAACAAAAGAAATATCCTAAGATATTTGAAATAAAGAATTTTAATCTGATGAAATAATTTATAAAATTTAATAAGTAAAACCAAAAAATTGAAAAGTATTGAAAATAGAGATAAAGGAAAAAATATCCAACAAAACTAAAACAACTACGTGAACACAGTAAACCCTCAATTTAACAGAGTATTCTGGGGCAGCAATTATTGTTCTTGTGACATCATATGTATTAATAAATAAATAAAGATTCTGGCTTAACAGACTCTAACAGACAAAAAGTTTATCCAATATAAAAGTTTAAAACATTTTTATTCACAAATAAAGAATATTCTAAAAAGTTGGAACAATGAGGCAATAAGTAAATTACTCAATGTACATTATAATAATATTTTATGTATACTCATACATTATAACAACATTTTAATGCATGTTGTGCATTATAAGTTTGTTATTAATATAAGTTTTTAAAACATGCTTGATTTAAAGGACTTTTGNCTGAGATATTTGAAATAAAGAATTTTAATCTGATGAAATAATTTATAAAATTTAATAAGTAAAACCAAAAAATTGAAAAGTATTGAAAATAGAGATAAAGGAAAAAATATCCAACAAAACTAAAACAACTACGTGAACACAGTAAACCCTCAATTTAACAGAGTATTCTGGGGCAGCAATTATTGTTCTTGTGACATCATATGTATTAATAAATAAATAAAGATTCTGGCTTAACAGACTCTAACAGACAAAAAGTTTATCCAATATAAAAGTTTAAAACATTTTTATTCACAAATAAAGAATATTCTAAAAAGTTGGAATAATGAGGCAATAAGTAAATTACTCAATGTACATTATAATAATATTTTATGTATATTTATATACCATAATAACATTTTAATACATCTTGCAGATTTTAAGTTTATTATTGAAAAAATATATTTTTAAAACACAATTGATTTAACAGACTTTTGGCAATAGCAGACACCCCATTACCCTAATTTGTCTGTTCAGTCTAGAGATTACTGTATTTGGATGACCTTGAAATAATTAATCTGCCATCAGAATTTACTATCCGAACCTGCTTGTTAAAAAAGGTATAAAGCTTGACAGTATCTTTGTAAATCAATAAATAAATCACTGTTAATGTTGGAAGCCAACCTTTTATTAATTAGTAAAACATGTTTGTGGTTAAAACCTAACCATCCTGTTCAAAATATTAATTTTGAATTTGTTCTAATTTGTAAAGTCTATGCTGCATTATTCTAAATTAGAACAAATTCAAAATTAATACTCAAGCAAATGGAATTTAAATTACTTATAGTAATAACAATTCATATACAAATTATAGATCTATGAATATATTAAGAAAAAATGATGACTTAGAGTTTTATAGTAATTTCTTATATCTCAATTTCTTGGAGATGAAATAAATTTTAATTTTTAACAAACATTAGAGGCACTGAAAATATGTAAATAAAATTATTGAAAAATTTGATTTATTATCATATCTAATAATATAAATTAGTAGGTATTCAAATATAAATTATAAAAATGACATTTGTTTCTTATCATACAATGCATTCAAATACTAAACTGCCTGATTTTGTAATATTAGCCAGTTTAAGAGTACACAAAATTTAGAATGAATTATAATTAATCAAGTAATTTTATTCTCTGATTTTTTCATAATCAAAATTTTTTAAAAATATTAAAGATTAGATATGAAGTGAATGATATTTATAAAGATTTATCTAAAACTTTTAATTATTAGTTTATTTTTATTTGTATAATTTATTTTTTAAAAGTAAAATATAAATTATATGAATTATAGTATTTATTATGTGCTGGCTGGATGGCTGAGACAGTTAAGGTATCAGCTCACCACTCTGGAAGACCCAGGATGAAATCTGGGCAGTTGAAAAACCCAAGGAATTTTTCTGGGGTTGGGTCATTCTAGATATGTTGGTCCCATCCCTTGTCACTAGCTGCACCATTGTGGGCCAGGCTGAAACTGCAATGGGCCTGAAAAAAAGGCCTTTGTTTAATGCCCACTGGGCAAAAAATCTTTAAAAAAAAAGTATTTATTATATATGCCAGCATTTTTCAAACTTATTGCTTGTGTAACCCAATATATTTGTTTTTAATGGTTCTATTACCCAAATGTTTATAATAAAAAATTTTTAAAAAGTCTGGTAAACTGGAATCACTGTATATTATATAATGAAATAAATTATTGATAATAACTTCTGTGTGTGAAATGTCGAGTAAATTTCTATTAAGAGCGGTTCAGGCCAGTTTCAATTTGTAAGTTAACTTACCTCAATTCAGCGGTGGTCTTATCCATTGCGAGGCTCTGGGCGGCAGATCTTTGCGAGGCCCTTGTCCTTTGTGCAAAATATGTGAATTGAAATAGTAGGCACTTATTAATATTAATATATACTGTACTATAAATTAAATTTATTTTATTGTTATAACTAATAGCCAAGGATAAAATAAAAAGTTTTAAATATCAACTTTTTTCTACTTGGTTGTTGCGCGAGGCCCCTCCAAGAGCGAGGCCCCGGGCGATTGCCCTGCTCGCCACCCCCTAAGGCCGCCACTGCCTCAATTTCACTTTTTATTATTGAAATTTAACTATTAAAAAATGTAAGACTGATGATTGTAAATAAAACAGATCATTTCAAAATTATTCAGGAGTCTATTTTACTTTGAAAAATATTACAAGCTTCTTTTAATAAACTTAATGAATCCTTTTTTTAAAATGTACTTTTCCTATTATAACAAGATTTTGTTCCTTTTATTTTGTATATACACAAAAATAATTCTTTAAAAATTATTTATTGATACACTTGTGCCAAAATTCAACCGTTATTTTTATAATCTACTGTTATGTATGACAATAAACCTAAAAGTTTGATTAAACAAGGAAATATTTTCAAAATTGTTGTGACTTAAATTGCTTTATGAATGTGACATTACATAAAATATTTATTTTGATGCTATTCAAAATAGAAAAGAGAAATCAATTTCTTATACACCTATTCTATAATCTTAATTTTATTACTAAATGACAATAAAAATTATAAGGGAAAAAAGTAGTTAAAAAATTTTTCAGGTTTTGCATCTATTGTTCCTAGTTGTTAGAGAATGTTTCGGTAATAGTATTACGAGTATTTCTGTAGAAGGTAGTATCATTTCACAACCCATTAAAATTTTCACATGACTCAATATTGGGTTGCAACCCATAGTTTGAGAAATGCTGATATATAGGCTGTGTACACACTAGGCGTTTTGTGTTACATTAAACGCGCGTTAGCTCGGCATTAGACGACCGTTTACTGGAGCATACGCACTGGCTCAGTTTGGAAATGGACGTGAAAGTAATTGCTTGTGTGTGCCTCCTCCATCGTCGCTATAAAAGACGACGGCAGAGGCAAAGAGAATTTTGGGTGCACCCAATATTACGAGATAGACTGACACATGGAATGTTTGCGACGTTGTATCCAAAACTAAGACAAAATAAACCCAAGTTTTTTAATTCTTTTAAAATATCTATAAAATCCTTTGACAATGGTTGGTCTCTTTTAGATTTCATCAATAAATAGATCAGTATCGAAATGATCATTCTCCATTTCGGCCAACGTACGTCCACTCTACCCGAAAACGCGTGATCAAATGTACAGTAACATGGCAGCACATATATCTCAAAGTGCTCGGCTGACACCCGCAAAATGCATGTTTTAAGAAAAATCTATAAACGCATGTTTGACCAAAAGCACGCGTTTGAGTGTGTACGCCTATGCAGAACTCTTGGTTCTTTAAAACACGCGTTTAAAAACGCCTAGTGTGTACACAGCCATATACTATTATATAAGCAATGAATGAATTTAGGTTTAAAATTTATGAATTTTAAATCATAAATTAGATATCTTAAAGGAAAAAAAGTGTGTAATATTGGTTAGTTTATATTAAGAATTTATTTTCATTTTTAGGCAATTTATATACCATTTCAAAATGAAATAGCAATTGCTTTTAAAGATGGAAATTTATTTTTATGGGAATCAACAACTTTGAGATTTCAAAAACAACTTCATTCGACAGATGATCCTGATAAAGGAATAAAATCATTAGATGTATCTAGGTAAATAATTTTTCTAATTAAAAAATTTTATTATTAAAATTATAATTAATCCTTTTTTTATATCTAGTGATGGATTTTTATTAGCTGCTGGAAATCGTAAAGATAAATTATTATTGTGGAATATGAATACCAAACAGATTGTGTGTATCATAAATGTGTCAAGAATGATTGAATCAATTAAACAAGTAACTTTTATGCCACTTGGAATATGGAAGAACTCAGATTATGTATGTTTAATTTAATTAAAATTTTATTTTCAAAATTTAAATAATTAATTTTTAATTGTTAACATAATTCCATTATTAGTATAAATAATAAAATAAATTCTTTAATTTAATTTTTATTTTGTTTTTTAAAGAAAACTTATTTCAAGATAAAACTCTTAAAAATCAAATTAAATAAAATTAAAGAAGAGAATCATACTTGAGATCTTCATTAGAAATTGTGTCTGATTTCTGTATCAGTTCTTGTTTATTTCAATCAGAGGCAAATTCTCTAGGCTTGCTTAGCATACACTGCATGCTTAAGAGAAAGTTTTGACTGTCAATATATTTTTTTATATGAGAACAAATATGCCAATAATAATTTATTCTAATGTGTAAACTCTTTTATCATTTGTGTTTCCTTTTACATTGGCAGCTACGGCTAGCAGTTTTAAGTCAGTGCAATGCTTATAGGAACTCAATTGCTTGCTTGTGTGAAGATTTTCTGTGGCAAACAAGTGTGTGCACATGACATCATTCGAAGCATTTAACAGGGCCAGATTGTATCGAAAGCTTGCAGTAACCAGTCAGCATACATGTATTGTGTACAGGGATGGATCTACATAGAGACTAATAGGGCTTACGCCCTGGGCCTCCAGTGTCAAGGGCCCACAAAAATTGAATTATTATCATAAATTTTAAATACTTTTTCATTATAATATATTTCATGTATAGATATAATGGGCTTTATAATAGTCCATACTTTTTTATTCACACCAAATAANTTTGAGTGTGTACGCCTATGCAGAACTCTTGGTTCTTTAAAACACGCGTTTAAAAACGCCTAGTGTGTACACAGCCATATACTATTATATAAGCAATGAATGAATTTAGGTTTAAAATTTATGAATTTTAAATCATAAATTAGATATCTTAAAGGAAAAAAAGTGTGTAATATTGGTTAGTTTATATTAAGAATTTATTTTCATTTTTAGGCAATTTATATACCATTTCAAAATGAAATAGCAATTGCTTTTAAAGATGGAAATTTATTTTTATGGGAATCAACAACTTTGAGATTTCAAAAACAACTTCATTCGACAGATGATCCTGATAAAGGAATAAAATCATTAGATGTATCTAGGTAAATAATTTTTCTAATTAAAAAATTTTATTATTAAAATTATAATTAATCCTTTTTTTATATCTAGTGATGGATTTTTATTAGCTGCTGGAAATCGTAAAGATAAATTATTATTGTGGAATATGAATACCAAACAGATTGTGTGTATCATAAATGTGTCAAGAATGATTGAATCAATTAAACAAGTAACTTTTATGCCACTTGGAATATGGAAGAACTCAGATTATGTATGTTTAATTTAATTAAAATTTTATTTTCAAAATTTAAATAATTAATTTTTAATTGTTAACATAATTCCATTATTAGTATAAATAATAAAATAAATTCTTTAATTTAATTTTTATTTTGTTTTTTAAAGAAAACTTATTTCAAGATAAAACTCTTAAAAATCAAATTAAATAAAATTAAAGAAGAGAATCATACTTGAGATCTTCATTAGAAATTGTGTCTGATTTCTGTATCAGTTCTTGTTTATTTCAATCAGAGGCAAATTCTCTAGGCTTGCTTAGCATACACTGCATGCTTAAGAGAAAGTTTTGACTGTCAATATATTTTTTTATATGAGAACAAATATGCCAATAATAATTTATTCTAATGTGTAAACTCTTTTATCATTTGTGTTTCCTTTTACATTGGCAGCTACGGCTAGCAGTTTTAAGTCAGTGCAATGCTTATAGGAACTCAATTGCTTGCTTGTGTGAAGATTTTCTGTGGCAAACAAGTGTGTGCACATGACATCATTCGAAGCATTTAACAGGGCCAGATTGTATCGAAAGCTTGCAGTAACCAGTCAGCATACATGTATTGTGTACAGGGATGGATCTACATAGAGACTAATAGGGCTTACGCCCTGGGCCTCCAGTGTCAAGGGCCCACAAAAATTGAATTATTATCATAAATTTTAAATACTTTTTCATTATAATATATTTCATGTATAGATATAATGGGCTTTATAATAGTCCATACTTTTTTATTCACACCAAATAACGTTTCTGCCTATTGTTTAGTACTAGAGATAGGCCTATTATTCTTATTATAACTTTCAGCATGCCCAAAAATTTTGGTCAGGATTTGCCCCTGATTTTAATATACATATAATTGCATTATTCGATACATAATTAAGATCTTAGTGTTATGTTACCTGTTCATTATTATTACACAAATACATTAATTAAAATGTTTCTTTGAAATGCTAAGAATTAATGAATTAAATAAAATACATTTAAACTGAATATATGATAAATTGTACACTGTAATATTTCAGTTTTATTACAGTTTATATGTAAATTCTAAATAATTTTTATAANATCAAATGTACAGTAACATGGCAGCACATATATCTCAAAGTGCTCGGCTGACACCCGCAAAATGCATGTTTTAAGAAAAATCTATAAACGCATGTTTGACCAAAAGCACGCGTTTGAGTGTGTACGCCTATGCAGAACTCTTGGTTCTTTAAAACACGCGTTTAAAAACGCCTAGTGTGTACACAGCCATATACTATTATATAAGCAATGAATGAATTTAGGTTTAAAATTTATGAATTTTAAATCATAAATTAGATATCTTAAAGGAAAAAAAGTGTGTAATATTGGTTAGTTTATATTAAGAATTTATTTTCATTTTTAGGCAATTTATATACCATTTCAAAATGAAATAGCAATTGCTTTTAAAGATGGAAATTTATTTTTATGGGAATCAACAACTTTGAGATTTCAAAAACAACTTCATTCGACAGATGATCCTGATAAAGGAATAAAATCATTAGATGTATCTAGGTAAATAATTTTTCTAATTAAAAAATTTTATTATTAAAATTATAATTAATCCTTTTTTTATATCTAGTGATGGATTTTTATTAGCTGCTGGAAATCGTAAAGATAAATTATTATTGTGGAATATGAATACCAAACAGATTGTGTGTATCATAAATGTGTCAAGAATGATTGAATCAATTAAACAAGTAACTTTTATGCCACTTGGAATATGGAAGAACTCAGATTATGTATGTTTAATTTAATTAAAATTTTATTTTCAAAATTTAAATAATTAATTTTTAATTGTTAACATAATTCCATTATTAGTATAAATAATAAAATAAATTCTTTAATTTAATTTTTATTTTGTTTTTTAAAGAAAACTTATTTCAAGATAAAACTCTTAAAAATCAAATTAAATAAAATTAAAGAAGAGAATCATACTTGAGATCTTCATTAGAAATTGTGTCTGATTTCTGTATCAGTTCTTGTTTATTTCAATCAGAGGCAAATTCTCTAGGCTTGCTTAGCATACACTGCATGCTTAAGAGAAAGTTTTGACTGTCAATATATTTTTTTATATGAGAACAAATATGCCAATAATAATTTATTCTAATGTGTAAACTCTTTTATCATTTGTGTTTCCTTTTACATTGGCAGCTACGGCTAGCAGTTTTAAGTCAGTGCAATGCTTATAGGAACTCAATTGCTTGCTTGTGTGAAGATTTTCTGTGGCAAACAAGTGTGTGCACATGACATCATTCGAAGCATTTAACAGGGCCAGATTGTATCGAAAGCTTGCAGTAACCAGTCAGCATACATGTATTGTGTACAGGGATGGATCTACATAGAGACTAATAGGGCTTACGCCCTGGGCCTCCAGTGTCAAGGGCCCACAAAAATTGAATTATTATCATAAATTTTAAATACTTTTTCATTATAATATATTTCATGTATAGATATAATGGGCTTTATAATAGTCCATACTTTTTTATTCACACCAAATAACGTTTCTGCCTATTGTTTAGTACTAGAGATAGGCCTATTATTCTTATTATAACTTTCAGCATGCCCAAAAATTTTGGTCAGGATTTGCCCCTGATTTTAATATACATATAATTGCATTATTCGATACATAATTAAGATCTTGGTGTTATGTTACCTGTTCATTATTATTACACAAATACATTAATTAAAATGTTTCTTTGAAATGCTAAGAATTAATGAATTAAATAAAATACATTTAAACTGAATATATGATAAATTGTACACTGTAATATTTCAGTTTTATTACAGTTTATATGTAAATTCTAAATAATTTTTATAAATTCAAATTTCTGCAGAAATAATGTAAAAATATATATATAATTATCATAACAACAACAGTTCAGTTGTACTTTAGAGGATTATAAGTTAGATGAATGTTTTTACGTATTAACTGATTTTATATTCAAAGATTAATGTATAAAAAGAAGAAGAAAATTCTTTTAAATTAAACAAAATTTTAATTTATTCAATATTATTTTATTAATTAATTCTTTGAATTAATTAATTATTAATATTTAGATATTAGGAGTAATAGGACAAGATGGATGCTTGCACATATATGATTCAAACTCAGCAGAACATCTACTTGAAGTACAATTGGACAATGACAAGATACGTACAATTTCAACTTCAGAATATGGACACAGATTTGCAGCAGTTTCTGGAAAAGGCCATATTTTATTATTTGACTTGAATAATCATTTTCAGCAAAAAAGAACTGTAATTACATCATGTATTATGATAATTTTTTTTATTTATTTTGTATTTATAAATATTAGAATTTTAACACATACAGTTTCCTTTAAATTATCAAATATTTATATAATTTTTCAGTAAAAGATTAATGAAATTATCATTAAATTATCAGTTATTTAAATTTCTATTTATAGTTATAACTGGAAATATTAATATATTAAAACATAAGTACTAATAAAATTTTATTAATTACTAGTTATTTTAAATTTTATTACAGAAATAGTTTATATTCATAATATGAATAGTCAATCTAAAAATTCTAGTTAAAAATAACTCTGTATAATATTAGATTGTTTCAATTGAGTTTTTTCCATATTCATTTGCAGACATTACATAAATTAAGCGTCTCCATTAATTGTGTGTGTAGGTTAAAGGGTTGAGGCATTGTCTAGTGAACTTTTTAGTGGTATTAGTGGCATATAAATTTGTTCTTATAAGCCTATTTACTAGTCACACAAATAAACTATCAATTAGAAAATATTTGCAAAACTTCTTAATCATTTGAATGTGAGGGGAATCCATGAACAATTGTACACATAATTATAAAATGTATTTGTCAAAAGCTCTTGATTGTACACAACAGAAAGGGAGAGGATCTAAATTGATTCAAAAAGTGTATACTTAATTACTGGATGACTCTTTATCTACTAGATTAATGACTTAAGCTGTGTATTATAGATGCAATTAATATAAAATATTTAATAATTAATGATTTTAGAATTCTGTAATTTATGAATATTTATCTTTTACATAATATAAAAGTAGAGTATAATTAGTTTAAAATAGGTTTGTTCTTATATTATTTATTTAATTATAGATTTGATGATTTTATAAAGATAAATTGTTTTAAAATAAAATATATTTATAAAAAATTTTATAAAGGATTTAAAGAGCAAGAGAAAAAATATAAGAAGAGAGAATTTAGAACATTTTTATTCAGGATCAAATGCTAAGAAATGGAAACAAACTGAAATTGCTGAGGTAATTTTTTTACATAGTAAAATCAATTAGATTATATTTTACATTGAGAAATTACTGAATATTTTTCTCACTTTGTCATTTGATTATTACTTACAGGAAATTCCCACTTCTAAATTATGTTTTTTAATAAAGAAATTTGGAGTATGCCCAGAAGAATATAGGTGAGTTTCAATGTTATTTAATAATAATACAATATAAATTTCACAATAATCTTATTTTAAGCCCATTTAAATTAAAAAAAACTATAATTTTTGTTTCAAAATTATCACACATTATATCAAACATTTGTTTGGAATCAAAACTTCTATTCTGTTATCAACTAATATAATTAACTAATATACTTTATTCACTTGACATTGAATAAAAATATAAATTTTTATAATAAACACATGATCACCAATAGTAATACATGTAACATTTGCTGATATTTTAGATTAAAATAAAAAATATATAAAATGTCAGAAGTGAAGGTAACAACTTGAATATTTATAATACATTGACTTATTATAGCTGAATGAACTTATTATAGTAATATTATTGCATTAATATGCTAAAAATGAAATAAAAAATTATCATGAAGAAATAAAGTAAGAAAAAAAATCATTAACTAACATTTTTTAAGTCAACAAAACACCACCTGGACACAAATATGTTAAACAGACAGACAAGAGGTTGCCGTCAAGTGCTGACATCTGTTAATAAATTTTATAAAAATTGATTTTTAACAGGGTGCCTACGAATCGGTACCCTGGTCATCCCCTTTAACAATGGGGGGTGCTACAGATCGGCACCCCAGTCAACAAAGGGTTTAAGGTTAACAACTTCCATCATGTGCATGCCCATCACAACCCATCCAACATGGATCACTTTTCAATTATTGATTAATAATAGACTGGTATTAAATGAGTAGTCATTGACCATTCTCTGTTTCAGGAGGAGGTCAATAGCTTCTTTTGATTGAATTACTTCAACCTCCTTTTGCAAATAATTTTAGTGAACCGTGTATTTGCATTTTTTTACCGGATGCTTACCCTCTTGTATATAAAAACATAAGTATTTTATCTGGGTTGTTTGAATTGTTCTTGTATATTGTCAGGAGTAAAGATGAATAGCAATAGGAAAAGCTTTTGAATTGAATTCCAGATTGAAATTCGAAAATCACGTGGGAGCCCGATATAAGTTTTAATCCATTCCCACATGAAAACAGATGATTATTTGGAAATCAGAATTCAGAGAAACTCATAAGTGTAATTGACTGTTAAGAATTGGCAAAAAAAAGGTTCCCAATTACCCAGCTTTACATGAACAAATTATGTTGTTGATTTTACAAGATTTTTCCTTAAAGTTTAAAATGCCAATAATTTTTTAATTTTTGAGGGACAATGTGTGCATTTATGTTCATTTGATATTTTACTTGTCATTAAACGAAATAAAATTAGAATTGTATTAATAAATCTAATTTTCTTTATTTTGATCTTTAAAGTCACGCCTCGTCCTATATGTGAGTAAATACAGTAAATAAATGTGTATATGGCACCATCTGTTATGAGATTTTGTTGTAGAAACTTTATAGACTTTTTAATTATTATAAAATGGCAAAAGGCTTACTTTGAGGGTAGAGACAAGTTTTATAAAAATCTGTAAATGCTAATAAGTAAAATCATTAAGCCTGACCCCAACTGAGATATGACATGTGGCCAACCTCTTTCTATTCATACCCCTTGACCTTTCACCACCAAAATTTAATAGCATCAGTGCTCCTTATACACAAGCTACCATGCTAAATTTTGTTACTTAATCTTCATCCCATCTTGAGATATTAAACAAAATAGATGCTGACACACATATACGTGCAAAATTCCCCCCCTTTGTTTTGACTTTTTGGGTTCAGGGGTCTCAAAATGTGAAGATATGCAAAAGCTTGGAGGGTCAAATTTGACATAGTTTCAATACTTTTCTTTGTTATATATACATAACAGCCAGGAATGTAAAATGAAGTTATAATAAGATATTTGAAGATAATGAAGATATTTCTGTCATTAATACAGAATTTTTTTAATTTTATGTTTATGTTTGATTGGATAAAGTATTTACATCAATAACTAATTTTTATTTAAGTTTTATTACCACTTTGTTTAGATTTCTTATTTGGTTTAAACTCTTGAAATTGCCTGGCAACTATGATTCATTTGAAATGCTAATTGAGAAGGGAGAGCATCCATCATGTGCTCAACTTTGCCAACAAATTTCTCAAAATAGTACAAGTGATAGTACATTTAGAGCATTACAAAGGTAAAACTTTATTAGAATTATATTAATTTAGATTTATATATGAAACGTTATTTTATTAAACAATTTTTTAATAGATTATTATCAGCACTGCTTCATTGGTGTCCATTTTTTGGTGATTCCTCTTACGTTCCTTTAATGATATTTCCATTTGTGAAGATTTTTCATAGTAATTTGTTGAATTGTTTTGAAGTAATATTATCTGTTTTATGTAAGTTTTAAATAATATTTCATCTTTTTGAATGATCCTTGATTTAGCAGCAATAATTTATCAATTTCCTCAAGATTTATTTATTTTCCAATGGACATTGATAATATACAGAGTTATAATAATACTTAATATACCATAATTTCTTGTTACATACTTACATTAATTGTTTATAATTTATACAATTTAATTTGAGGTTCCTAGATTTCTTTGTTTTGTGACAATGTCAAATGATCTTGGCTCAAGATGGGGCTGATCTGTGATTCCTCATATAATCTGTGATGATACACCTTGGTGAAAGATATCGCTTTATGTGAATCCGGATGGATTCACATGAACCTGTACTCAACAGATTAACAAAAAAAGGTTCATTAATTAGAGCATGTAGTTACACATGACAGTTACTAAGTTACCAGTTTATGGAGAGTTATAATTGGATGTAGGTATCTTCAAAAGTGTTAAATACAATGTCTGCATCCTCTGTGGTCTGGCATCTTCCATTTAGCATGGTCATCTAGTCTTTCCAATTAGTCAACTAGGCATTTATTTCTTCCCAGTGCTTTGTCCAAATACAGAATGCTGAACTCCTCATTCTTTTTCTCTGTTGGTAGAGTCCCTGAATTCATCATAAGGAATTCTGGTCCACATATTTTTATGTTGGTGTTTCCAATTACCTGGACCATTTCCACCCAATCCAGAATGACTTCAGATATTCAGATAATACAATAGTCTGACTTTACAGGGGAATATATCCCATGTATGAGTGGTTATATGATAGTAAAGTGATACCCTCTAATTACAATGCTACCCTTTTTCCATTGCCATAATCTTGCAGATGTTTTAAACATTAATATTTTTCTGATATTATTCTTGGAAATATAAGTCAAATATTTAAGAAAATTTTGAAGAATAATAAAATTTTTGAAGTAGTCTGGGAAAACTCTATCAATATAAATAAAATTAAAAAAGTAACTGAGATAGCTTAATTAAACTAAAACAAGGATCATTCACATATCTTACAGTACATTGAGATACAGTAATAACAACAACACATTATTGGAACTCTTTAAATATTTATTTATTTAGGTAATTGGTACCAGAATTGGTTTTTATATTTTCCACTGTTACCTGTTAGTATTTTAAGTGCTATAGAAAATCTATTAGCACATCACGATAAACAATTACTACAACATTTTGCAAATGTCGGAGTTAAAGCAGATGTAAGTTACTGATTATTTTAATATAAATTGATACGCATATTTTTATTAATAAAAATTTATTAAAATAAGTTTTAAATAACATATTTCAGCTTTATGCATGGACATTACTGCAAAATTCATTCTCCAAAATACTACCTCATAAACACTGGCTTCAACTTTGGGATCACATTTTTTCAAATAATTTGTCTTTTATGTTATTTGTTGTAATATCATTCAATATTATTATAAGAAATATATTAATAAGATGTACAACAGTAGAAGAAATGAAGGTAATTAAATTTAATTTTAAATATATACAGTATTATACATTTTTCAATGAAAAAAATACAATTACTCAAAAGTCCCAAGAATTCAAATGACCTGCATCTATAGACTGTGTACAGACGTGTACAGACGTGTACTGCTAGGCATCTCTAGATATATTAAGAAAAAAACCTGCTAAATGTCATCTCTCTAATTATTTGAGTTCCCAAGATTTAGACTTTTCATTTACACTGTGTTTTTGTGATTCTGCAAAATGGCTGATGCAAAGGAGCAAAGGGTTTGCATTAAATTTTGTTTTAAACTCAAAAAATCTGCATCAGAAACTCACCAAATACTAAAAGAGGCTCTTGCTGATCAAGCATTAAGCCAAACAAGAACATTTGAGTGGTTTGATTCAAAAAGGGCTGGGCATCTGTTAAAGATGATGAGTGTTTGAGGCAACCATAACATGCACAACTCAACTCCAGAATAAATTGCAAAAGTGTGTGAGATTATCTTTGAAAACAGAAGGCTAACTATCCATAAAATCTGTGAATGCATCAGATTGTTGTAATGCCAATGCATATTGTAGTAAAGTTTATTTCTCATCTCTTGAACAATAACCAGTGAGATCATCAGGTTTAAGTTTGCTTCAAGCTTCAACAAAATGTTAAAGATGACCCTAACTTCCTCTCCAAAGTCATAACAGATACATTTTTATGACTCAAAACAAAACAGTCATCTTCTCTGTGGCTAAAAAAAAAGTGCAAAATTAAGTCAAGGTTAATCATTTTTTTGACATTGAAGGAATTGTGCATAGGAAATTTGTTGTTCCCAGTCAGAGTGTCAATGGGAAATTTTATTGCACTGTTTTGAGATATGTGAGGCATAAATGGCCTGAGAGATAGAATAACAAAAATTGGGTGTTGCGTCATAACAATGTACTTTCAAATACTTTACTTATTGTGAGGCAGTTTGTTACTAAAAACATGATTACCATTCCCACCCCTTACCTCATTTTGTCCCCTGTGAATCTCTCTCTTCCTTAAAATGAAACTCCAGTTGAAAGAACACATTTTGATTCCATTGAAGAGATCTAAATGTAATTGAACAACTCCTCAACACTAATGAAAGTAGACTTTTAGGAGTGCTTTCAATTCTGGAAAGATTGCTGGAATTGTCACATACAATTCCAGTAATGTGACAGTGGCAATTAGAACATACAGTATTTACTTTTTGGATGGCACATTCTTGGAACTTTTGAGTAGCACTTTGTATATACACAATTATGAAATATCATGCTAAAATTTATTGTATACGTTAAAGAAATTATTAAAAACCTTTCATTGTTCCATCTGAAAATCTGTTTATGTTAACTTAATAATAATAAAAAAATTCTGAAATTATTTAGAATACAATGTATAATAACACAATCTACTATTTTCAATTTATTTTTATCTTTTCTTATATAATTTTAATCAATATAGAATCAAGTTTTAATGAATGATGTTTGAGAATATATAAATAAGCTTGAAACTGTTTAAAAATAACAATGGTAGATCAAAACAGAAAATCTATATTTGGTACAGGAGTACTGAAAATCTCATTAATTCGAAATTCAAGGGATAAAATAATTGTGACTTTGTATTATGCCAAATGCCTTGTAACTGATGTAATTTATTAAGTAAATGGAATGCAGTTACATATAAGAATACTACTTTTATTAATTAATAATAATAATATGCTGTTTACCTGCAGTTTATTTTTATGTCCAGTGAAAACCTCACTGATTGTCAGATAGTTTTTATAAAAAAATAAAGTGAAATTCTCAAAATGTAATCCAAATTATTTTTTAAGTAGTCAAAAAAGTTGTAAGTTGCCTAAATCTAGTAGCATAGAGCCCTACAAATATCTCAATCTGCTACTTGTAGCCCAATCTTGAAACCCCAAAACCCAGCCATATTTTACAAGATAAGAGAAAAAGGATTGTCAATGGGTAAGTTGACACTTGAAAATGTGTTACTTAAAACAGTGATTCCAAAACTTTTTTGAGCCACTGTTCCCTTGGTTTCATAAACTTATATTCAGTACCTCCAACTGGTTTTCCTGTGTGTGAGAAAAGCTTAGAAATATTCTTAGGAAAGCATTTCTATGAACCTTGTACTTGTGTCCTTACCATACATTGTTATCAACATCTGGAAAGCATTAATGA
Source organism: Centruroides sculpturatus (assembly GCF_000671375.1). Classification (NCBI taxonomy): domain Eukaryota; kingdom Metazoa; phylum Arthropoda; class Arachnida; order Scorpiones; family Buthidae; genus Centruroides; species Centruroides sculpturatus. The sequence continues at coordinate 44,644 of NW_019385824.1, read as the reverse complement.
AGGAAAGAAAAAGGTATGGCACCGCTTGGTCCTGCCTCCAGTGCCCTCTGCCTCCCCTTGCTTCTTTTTTGCTCTTTAGATTTGCTCACTAACCCCTGAGGACAGTAGCACCCACTTTGGAGGCATGTTAACTTCAATCTAAATGTACAAGTTAATACAGTATATGCATATCACAGTTCAGACAGAATTTTCACTTTGAATTTCAAAGTAGCTATATTTAGAACTAACTGAATTCCTTAACATATAAGCCTATATATTCCCAGCTGGGACAAATAGTACAGTTATGAACTATCCAAGTTTGAATTAACAAGATTTTCTGTGTTTAATATACTTCATTTCCAAAAGATACTTATCATTATTGAAAAGTAATTAAATGTAATTTAATGTAGTAATTAAATGTTACTCAATATTAAATGTTTTAAATTCTCATAGGATTTAATCAAATTTGATATTCTATATTTAAACATAGTCTAGTTTCAAGTTTAATTGATTAGTTTTATTTGTGATATGATGTTTATTTAGACTAAAATAAATTTTATTTTAATTTAGCCTTATTTTGATCAGGAAGCTAATATTTCAGCTGAAAGAATTATTCATAAAGCTTATATCTTGATGGAAAATACTCCATTTAATTTAAAACCTGATTTTATTATAGGGCATTTTATGCCACTTCCAAAAGGAACATATCCAATTTTTACCAAATTTCCTAAAGATAGTGATCATGTAAGAAATATTTTTTAAAAACTAATTAAATTAATCAAATTGTTGGTTTTTAAACAAAATTTATATTTTTTAAATTTAGTTTAAAGCTAAGGAAGAAATATATTTAGAAGAATTAGATTATTTACAGAGAAGGTAATGATTTGTAAAGTTTTTCAATTTATTAATGGTAAAATATGTTTTAAATTGCTATTATTAATTTAATATGGCTTAACGCTGTTGTTTTTTATTTGATAGTTTCACATTCAAAACAGATAAAAACAACATATTCTTTGTCATTTTTTTTATTTCAATATTTTTAAATGAAAATAATTTAGATAATTAAAATTACTTATAATTTTTCTACATAAATTTTATAACAACAAACTGGATTATACAGTGCGTTTTTCAAGTCCCTCCGCAGTGGGCAGGAAAATGAGAGAGAGCTTCCAGAAATGAAGTAATAATCTCACAGACAGACAGTGCATTGAAAGAATTAAAGTAAGTTATGACATCACCACTCTGCTGAGCCACGTCGGTGTGGCCCACTGCAGAGGGACTTCATGATTACAATGTATAATAGTATTGTACATAAGATTCTATCTTTAAATCATTCTCCTCTGATAAATTATACGTTTTCTCAGTCTGTTATTTTCCCACTCATCTTAAAATTGATACAATTGACTAGAAATACAGAGAAAATTGACTGAGAAATCTGATATTCAATTAGAATCAATTAGTCCTATAGAATGCATAGAACAGTGCCTCATGATAGAAAATGTTTAGTTTTTAATTTGAATTAATATCTATTTTAAATTATACACATCAAATTATACTAAATCATGCACTCTGTCAACACTAGTTCCATAAAAAATAGTTTGAAGGAACAATAAAAAAATGACAACAGTTTCCAATTACATAGACAGTTAAATTTCGGTATTTATCCTGTGATCCATAGGTTGTTGATATTTCATGTTAGACACAAATCCAATAAAGTAAATGCATTTAGAATAAAATAAAATTATTAAAAATTACAATATTATATATAAATGTAAATTACAATACAAATTTTTATAGAAAAACTGGAATTTCAATTGATAATATTTTATATGAAAAGTGGCGAAATGAAAGTCCATACGTACGGGCCAACAATACAGATTTTAAAGTATTTAATTTATTAAAAGAGTAAGTATTACTTCAAAATTGTTTTAAAGAATTAAATGTGCAAGTAGCTTTTCTTTAAATAAAAATATTTTAGTTATCAACTTGAAAAAAGAAGAAGAAAATATAACATTGATGAATTAGAAAATTTAGAAACAAGGAGAAGAAATATGTTAAAGAGTACAGAATTATGTACAAACAATGAAGCTGATATAAGTGGTGAGATCTTGAAATTTTTAATATTATAAATAATTTTCTGTTTTTTACTCAATGTTTATCAGAAATAGATATTGTAAATATTAACTTTTAATAATTTTAGTATTAATTGACTTGGGTTTCAAATTTGATAATAAATCAAATTGTAAAATATTTTACTAACCGAATTTTATGGCCAGATTCTTATCAAGCTACTATAAGGTTAACTAATTGATTAGATATTAAGCAAATTGGACTAGAGATTGTCATCTCTATGTAAAATTTTTCATATTTATAACTTAATTATTTTTATAAGTAAGTATTTCATGTCAGAATATTTTCTACCTCAAAATAATACACAAATTATTTTGGATAAAGTTACAAAATATTTAACAGTAACTTATCAGAACATTAATTATTTTATAGATAAAGAAAATAAAATGCAAAGAAGATATGAAGAGTGCAAAATAAAAAATCTTCAATTATTGATACAAAGAAAACTTTTGAATGAGGTAAAAACAAATTTTAAAAATATATGCTTTCAATTTTAGTTCAGTGTTACCCTTGTAAATCACACTTTGCCTGATAACAAGATACCAGTCATCTATTTAACTTCATTCTGTATAAAATTTTAATTGAAATCACATAAACAAGTCATGTGAAGTATTTTGGATGTTAAGGTTGGCAAGTTCAATCATGTGTGAGGCCATCACAACCTATCCAACATGGATCACTTTACTAATTAAAATACTGACCTATTATTAATATTTGAAATCATTGACCATCCTCTCTTCCAGGAGGAGATCAATGACCTCTTCCTCCTATCAAACCCAGTGGTATGGTGGCATTTGAATAGGAAAATTACATGATACAAGGTTACCAACCTGCATAAAATATGTTTTATGTGGTTTTCAAGGGTGCCGAGTTTAAATATTTGGTCCAGTTTTTTATGAAACTTGATTTGTTAGCTTATTACTATTTGATATTCAGCTGTGAACAGTACAGTTTGTCAGAGCTAACATTAAGAAAAATGCTGTCTACTTGACCGATGAAATTGTGCCAATTAATACCATTTGAGTATCATGATAAATGTGATAATGGTAGGCCGAAATAACAAACTCTTTATATGGTTTTTGTTTTAATGTTTCTTATGCTATAGTATTTGATTCATATAATTAAGAAATCTTAAGTAAGAGTTTATCACACCAAGTGACCAATCTAACACAATTTAAAAATTTTTTAAATGTGTTAGATTGGTCACTTGGTGTTTTAAACCCTTATATAACTATATAATAACTATGAAGGTTTTATTACATAAATTAAGTGCTGTAATATAATATAATAGAAGGGTTAGAAGTACAAAATAATCTAATAATCTTAATCTTTGTTGTTGTTATTTTTTTGCCAGGTAACACTGGGCTCATTTGCTAGTCTTCCAATATTACAAAATATCCTGTATATAAAAAATACAAGTTGTCCATTTAAATATATTAACAGAATTTTCTTTTTTCTTTTGTATTGTGGTTGTAGAAGAAATTTTGTGAAGATAAAATAAGAAAATTCATTGATTTTTTTAATATTAATTGACAGAGAAGTATTTTCTAATTTAGAAAAAAATGTAACACCTGTTACTAGTAAAAGAATGAAATTAGTGGTCTGAAATCAAGATATTAATACAAAAGTGCATTATTATAAGTAATGGCAATTTTACACTAACTATTTTATTGAAGCTACTTTTTCAAACTCTCTCTTATGCAACTATTGTTAAGGAAGTAAAGTGCTTCCGTGATTTATTTATAAATAATTTTTTTTTTTGTAGGAATTTCTGTATAATTTGGATACAACAACAGAATCTATGAAAATAAGATTAACGGATTGGTATCAAAAACAAGAATTTGATAAACCTGTGACTTTTGTTAAAAGTTGGTTTAACCTTGAAGATAAGGTAAAATATTATATTTTTCTATTTTATTCATATATTTAAAATGGCATAAAAAATTTACCAAAAATGTATTTTGTTAGATTTTGGCACTAGAAAAAGAAGAAAAATGTATAAAAGATCAAATACATTATTTTATTAAAAAATTAACTGAGATGAAGGTATATTTGCCTAATTATTCAATTAATTTTATGAGTTTTATAATTCTAAATAAATAAATTTTTTTTAGAATCTTACAAAAAGAGATAGTGATGATGATGATGATGATACTGATACTGATAGAATGAAAGAAAATCATGATGACAAATCAAAAGGTATGTTGAAAGTTATTGATTTTGAAATAAATAAATGTGTAATTTCAAGAAAATTATTTCTCGTTTTCTCATTGCACTTTTATATTTTTAAACTTTAAATTTATTTTAAATGTAAAAACATAATAGTGTGAAAAGCCAGGGGGAGTTTACAGAGTGCCAAACTCAAAATCCCTTTTATTGGCAACAAGTTGGTAGAACCCACTCACATTGTCACTGGATGGCATTCTTCTAGTTTCTACTTCTTATCTTCTTATGATTTAAGTGAGTGGGAGGGTTTAGTAAGGTCATTGATAAGACATCTGTGATACCAGAGAAAGATCAACCATTGAAAAAAAATTCAACAAATTTAATAAAAACTAAAAGATTACAGACACAAATCTAAACACAAGGAATACAGCTCCCTCAATCCCTCAATCTAGTACAATATCACTAGAGAGCATTATTACTACCAAGCAAGTGTTATGCCTACCGATAACTATTTCTGCCTGAGAGAGAGAGAGAGAGCATACATAAGATCAGTCATTTATCATACCTCTGTGCAGCAGGAGATGTAACCTCATACCGTAAATTGGGGTTACTTTGTGACATGTAGGGTAACTTTAGGACAATCACTGTTTTGAATGAATTTAAATTAAATGCCAATGCCATTTCTATGATATACAAACTGTTGTCATTGGTTCTAATACGCCTACTGTGCTGCCACATAATGTCAAGGCCCAGAAGCTCTGTTTGTTTTCCTGCCTTTTAGGCAGCCATTTTTAGTTAGGTTATGTTTCGTTTGATCAACACATGCTCCAGAAACTATCATTTGTTGAGTACAGTTTCTATTGAAAACAAAAATAGTTATTTATTTCAAAATATTTATTATCTATTATAATCAAGTGTTTGATAATATTTAAAAATAATTATTTGGATATAAAAAATACTTTATTGAAAAATATAACATATAAGGGGTAACTTTGGGACTGTCGCAAAGTTACCCAGTGAGCTTTAAGGAAGAAGGATACATCAGATGAGTACACTTAAAGTGATGACATGAACTTGGAAATGGTTCCTTACGCGGAGTCTGATGACAGTATGATGTGAGTACCTGAGGAAATGGAAAACAAGCATCCTTTCACTCCTCTACAATCAATCAATGATAAATGTTTTAACTCATGTTGTAATCTATTTGTTTTAATAAATTATGAATGTGTTCTTTATCCTGGACTGATATTAAAACAGAAAAGGGTTGGATACTCAAGGGCTATGGAGAAAAGTGGGTTGTAATTGGAAATGGCCAAATAAGGACAACATCCTGGACTATACAGTAGATGTAATGCAAGCCACCCAAAAAGATAAGTCGCCAGGATATTTATTGTGTAAAAGAACTAGTAAATTATCTATCCTGAACATTATATACAATTTGGTTTAATTTTTTTCACCACTAATATGATTGATATGTATATAATATATATATAGCCTATATATATATATACACAGTAAGACCCTGCTTAATGCAGGGGACTATTTTTGATAAATAAAGATTGGTGACAGTCTAATGTTGTGACAATCCTATTTTTATACTGTTAAAAAAAAGTGAAAACATTTTGTCCTAAAGTTACCCCTTTGTCCTACTTAAAGGGTAACTTTAGTACAAGAAAAAAGTGGGAGTATTTTTAAACTCTTGACCTGGGAGTGAAAATATTGGTAAATTTCAAGAAAATAACATCATATTTACCTAACTAACACAATGCAAAATGATTCATAACAGTCATTTGATCAGAGAGGTGCAAAGTAACCCCAGTTTACGGTACACTAATTATCCAGGGAGATGCTTGGGATGACACTTACTCCCTTCATAAAGTTAGAGATAAATCCATAGGAACTTGCTCGTGTTGGAGATGACAAAAGTAAAAAGTTAGCTCCTTGTAGAACAATCACTCCTGATGAATGGGTTTCTAGCCATTATATCCCCATTTGGTGTGGGAATTTGGTCAGGTGATTGTTTGTTTGGCAGCGATGACACATCAAAGGTGTCATAGCTGGACGATGAAAGTTAAACAAAGTCGATTGAAAGGGTTAGTATATCCTCCAATTGTTTTTAGATTTCCCCATGGACTAAGTTAACACCTTTAGTTCCCAGCAATTTTTGATATTAATGTAATTAAACATAAAAAATACTTAAAACTGAAAAAAAACGAAAGAAATGCGTTAATTTTGAAGAAAAAGCTTCAAACTTTATTTTCCTTTATCTCGCCTTTCTGCGAAATTTGACACCGATGAGTCATTGTTTACACAGCTGGATGACCTTGAACACAACTGGAGTTGATTTCCCAGGACATTCTCATAGAAGTCTCGGGAGGCAAAGGGTTTATAGTAGGGTGAATACTAGCTGGCCGTATATTTTTAAATAATTTCAAAAAATTCAAATTTTAATTGCGATTTCCAACCCCCCTGACTTAATTAAACGTATATATAATAAAATCTATTAATTAAAAAACTATTGGAGGTTGTTTTTGACATCAGAAACTAGCTTTAAATAACTTTACCGAAGGAAAATCCATGCACTACAACTTTAGAACAATGAATTAAATTTGATAAAAAAATCTCATTAAAAATCAATTAAGCGTTAATCGTGCGTCATTAAAGGTAGATTAAAATCACGATAAAATGTTTTCGCATGGGAAAAAATTTTTGAAAAAATTAGAAGACTTAAAAAACATTCCAAAAATTAAAAAAAAAAACAAAAAATTTTTTGGGGGGCCGAAAGGACCGAGTTTTATGTAACTCTATGTAACCTGCCTGAGTTAACTCGGGCGAAGAACTAAAAGGGGTGTCAACTTTCTCACACTTTACAATTGATTGTTTTAACATATTTTCATTATTTTCATGGGTCAATGCGAGGGGGAAAGGACTTGTTGACAGTTAGTTAATATTCAATATTCTCCCGTTTTTAACTTTTGTGGGAAACGGATGGTAAAAGTTTCTAAAACGCATCTTTCCATTAAAGATTATAGAAAAAAAAAGCCCCTGATTATTTATACGTGAAATTTATATAATAATTTATAATTAGTGTAATGACAAGGTCTGAAATCCTTTTTCTGTTTTAGAACAGTATAAAACTCGNTAAATAAATAAATTTTTTTTAGAATCTTACAAAAAGAGATAGTGATGATGATGATGATGATACTGATACTGATAGAATGAAAGAAAATCATGATGACAAATCAAAAGGTATGTTGAAAGTTATTGATTTTGAAATAAATAAATGTGTAATTTCAAGAAAATTATTTCTCGTTTTCTCATTGCACTTTTATATTTTTAAACTTTAAATTTATTTTAAATGTAAAAACATAATAGTGTGAAAAGCCAGGGGGAGTTTACAGAGTGCCAAACTCAAAATCCCTTTTATTGGCAACAAGTTGGTAGAACCCACTCACATTGTCACTGGATGGCATTCTTCTAGTTTCTACTTCTTATCTTCTTATGATTTAAGTGAGTGGGAGGGTTTAGTAAGGTCATTGATAAGACATCTGTGATACCAGAGAAAGATCAACCATTGAAAAAAAATTCAACAAATTTAATAAAAACTAAAAGATTACAGACACAAATCTAAACACAAGGAATACAGCTCCCTCAATCCCTCAATCTAGTACAATATCACTAGAGAGCATTATTACTACCAAGCAAGTGTTATGCCTACCGATAACTATTTCTGCCTGAGAGAGAGAGAGAGAGCATACATAAGATCAGTCATTTATCATACCTCTGTGCAGCAGGAGATGTAACCTCATACCGTAAATTGGGGTTACTTTGTGACATGTAGGGTAACTTTAGGACAATCACTGTTTTGAATGAATTTAAATTAAATGCCAATGCCATTTCTATGATATACAAACTGTTGTCATTGGTTCTAATACGCCTACTGTGCTGCCACATAATGTCAAGGCCCAGAAGCTCTGTTTGTTTTCCTGCCTTTTAGGCAGCCATTTTTAGTTAGGTTATGTTTCGTTTGATCAACACATGCTCCAGAAACTATCATTTGTTGAGTACAGTTTCTATTGAAAACAAAAATAGTTATTTATTTCAAAATATTTATTATCTATTATAATCAAGTGTTTGATAATATTTAAAAATAATTATTTGGATATAAAAAATACTTTATTGAAAAATATAACATATAAGGGGCAACTTTGGGACTGTCGCAAAGTCACCCAGTGAGCTTTAAGGAAGAAGGATACATCAGATGAGTACACTTAAAGTGATGACATGAACTTGGAAATGGTTCCTTACGCGGAGTCTGATGACAGTATGATGTGAGTACCTGAGGAAATGGAAAACAAGCATCCTTTCACTCCTCTACAATCAATCAATGATAAATGTTTTAACTCATGTTGTAATCTATTTGTTTTAATAAATTATGAATGTGTTCTTTATCCTGGACTGATATTAAAACAGAAAAGGGTTGGATACTCAAGGGCTATGGAGAAAAGTGGGTTGTAATTGGAAATGGCCAAATAAGGACAACATCCTGGACTATACAGTAGATGTAATGCAAGCCACCCAAAAAGATAAGTCGCCAGGATATTTATTGTGTAAAAGAACTAGTAAATTATCTATCCTGAACATTATATACAATTTGGTTTAATTTTTTTCACCACTAATATGATTGATATGTATATAATATATATATAGCCTATATATATATATACACAGTAAGACCCTGCTTAATGCAGGGGACTATTTTTGATAAATAAAGATTGGTGACAGTCTAATGTTGTGACAATCCTATTTTTATACTGTTAAAAAAAAGTGAAAACATTTTGTCCTAAAGTTACCCCTTTGTCCTACTTAAAGGGTAACTTTAGTACAAGAAAAAAGTGGGAGTATTTTTAAACTCTTGACCTGGGAGTGAAAATATTGGTAAATTTCAAGAAAATAACATCATATTTACCTAACTAACACAATGCAAAATGATTCATAACAGTCATTTGATCAGAGAGGTGCAAAGTAACCCCAGTTTACGGTACACTAATTATCCAGGGAGATGCTTGGGATGACACTTACTCCCTTCATAAAGTTAGAGATAAATCCATAGGAACTTGCTCGTGTTGGAGATGACAAAAGTAAAAAGTTAGCTCCTTGTAGAACAATCACTCCTGATGAATGGGTTTCTAGCCATTATATCCCCATTTGGTGTGGGAATTTGGTCAGGTGATTGTTTGTTTGGCAGCGATGACACATCAAAGGTGTCATAGCTGGACGATGAAAGTTAAACAAAGTCGATTGAAAGGGTTAGTATATCCTCCAATTGTTTTTAGATTTCCCCATGGACTAAGTTAACACCTTTAGTTCCCAGCAATTTTTGATATTAATGTAATTAAACATAAAAAATACTTAAAACTGAAAAAAAACGAAAGAAATGCGTTAATTTTGAAGAAAAAGCTTCAAACTTTATTTTCCTTTATCTCGCCTTTCTGCGAAATTTGACACCGATGAGTCATTGTTTACACAGCTGGATGACCTTGAACACAACTGGAGTTGATTTCCCAGGACATTCTCATAGAAGTCTCGGGAGGCAAAGGGTTTATAGTAGGGTGAATACTAGCTGGCCGTATATTTTTAAATAATTTCAAAAAATTCAAATTTTAATTGCGATTTCCAACCCCCCTGACTTAATTAAACGTATATATAATAAAATCTATTAATTAAAAAACTATTGGAGGTTGTTTTTGACATCAGAAACTAGCTTTAAATAACTTTACCGAAGGAAAATCCATGCACTACAACTTTAGAACAATGAATTAAATTTGATAAAAAAATCTCATTAAAAATCAATTAAGCGTTAATCGTGCGTCATTAAAGGTAGATTAAAATCACGATAAAATGTTTTCGCATGGGAAAAAATTTTTGAAAAAATTAGAAGACTTAAAAAACATTCCAAAAATTAAAAAAAAAAACAAAAAATTTTTTGGGGGGCCGAAAGGACCGAGTTTTATGTAACTCTATGTAACCTGCCTGAGTTAACTCGGGCGAAGAACTAAAAGGGGTGTCAACTTTCTCACACTTTACAATTGATTGTTTTAACATATTTTCATTATTTTCATGGGTCAATGCGAGGGGGAAAGGACTTGTTGACAGTTAGTTAATATTCAATATTCTCCCGTTTTTAACTTTTGTGGGAAACGGATGGTAAAAGTTTCTAAAACGCATCTTTCCATTAAAGATTATAGAAAAAAAAGCCCCTGATTATTTATACGTGAAATTTATATAATAATTTATAATTAGTGTAATGACAAGGTCTGAAATCCTTTTTCTGTTTTAGAACAGTATAAAACTCGGGATTTTCTTTGTAAAGGGAAAAAGGGGGCCTTCTGTGGTCAATGACCGAGACATTCTCCTCGAATAAAAAAAGGAATGTTAAAATATCATTGAAAGAAATCTCCTCCATTTGTTTAACGGTAATTCTATAGACGTTAATATCAACAACAAGGGAATATGAGATGTTTCTTATCCCCTCTTTGATTGCACATGACACGTGGTTACAGCAATAAATTGTCTCGTTCGTAGTCAAACATGACGTTTGATATAAACAATATCTAGAATGTTGACCAGTTTACAGAAATTATTGTCAGTTGAATGTTAATTTATGGACGAGAGCTGTCAAACCTATAGAAATTTATATTATAAAATCATATCTTCTAGATACCAATATCAATAAATTAAACAAAGTTCTCTGTGCCAGTGGTCCGTACTAGCTAGATCCAGACATCAACACACTAACAGGTGTGCGTATAAATCATTAATAATGTCAGTTCTCACCCCCTCAAATTTGGTATAAAGAGGGCTCATGGCCGTTATCGAGGTGGCCTTCAAGACATCAGGAAACAATGGATCAACTGCCTTTAAACACTGACCGCTGGTGACGGACAACTAAGCAAGATTCTACTATCTACAACTTAGTAAGTAGAACTCTCTCTTTTCTCTCAGGTGGACTAAGGCTAATTAAGAAATAAATATTAATGAGGATCAGAGACTCTCCTCTGTCAGAAATACGCGAGATACTTTTTGTAACTTTGGTTTGAAATTATTATTATTATTAATCTTATTACTTGTATCCTTTTTGTATAGCGTTTACTAATTAAATTTATATAATATCTTAAACATGTGTGTTTACTCGTACTCGCCAACACCTTATTGACTTATCCGCGACCTCCCACTTGATTTTCGCCTTCTTAAATTGCCATCCACTGATCCTGTGAGCAGGACTCGCCTTCCTGTTGTTGGAAAACAGTTTAAGCTTTGATGCTTAAACCCCGATTCTCACATATTGGTTTTCCAGGAGTGGGGTCTTATTCGATAAGGCTAAATGGCTATAGTATGAGTCTTCACAAATAGAATAATAAATTGGGCAGAATGGAAAACGAATCCCCTCGTGCGATTCCGGCAGGTAACTCAACGGCCTTAGGAGGCATTGGTAGAATGATTCCACTGCTGCCGGTATTTATGGGTGATCCAGATGGTACTTGAATAACGGATTTTTTTGAGTCTCTCGCTGATATAACAAAGATAGCGGCTTGGTCAAAAGCCCAAATGCTTGCAGGTTTAGCGCGGGAATTTGTTCAGAAAGACAGACAGATAAAAGATGTAGGAGATTATGATACGTTTAAAAAAATAATGATTAAGAGATTTGGACAAATTCCTTATACACTCAGATTTAATAAGTTTTATGCATGTGTTCAGAAAAGGGACGAAGACGTACAGACGTATGCAATGCTATTATAGTCGCTAGCCACGGAAATCAAAATTGGAGCTCGGCTGCTTTGCTAGTAAAGAAGAAATGCAGGGGCCAAAGACTTGTCATGGATTACAGGAAATTAAATAAGATAACTAAAGTTGATCCATACTCACTTCCTTTAGTACAGGAGTCTCTTAGTTTAATGGGAGAAGTGAAATACTTCTTGACCATGGATACACTTTCGGGGTTCTATCAATTAAGCATAGGTGATAAGGAGAAGACCGCCTTTTCTACCCCTGATGGACATTATCAATGGAATAGAATTCCAATGGGACTTAGAACCTCCTGTGTGGTTTTTGAAAGAATGATGGACTTCGTTTTACATGGACTTAAAGGTAAAACATGCCTAGTTTACATGGATGCTATTCTAACGTTTAGTCCAGACTTTCCCAGTCACCTCCGACGCTTAGAACAAATCTTTAAGTGACTAGCTACTGCAGGTATTAAGTTAAAACCAAAAAAATGTCACTTTTTACAATGCCAAATAAAATTTTTAGGCCATGAGATCTCAGCGGAAGGCATAAAACCTGATCCAGACAAAATACAATGCGTCCTAAATTTCCCCAGACCTATAAATGAACAAGAGATCAGAGCTTTCTTAGGACTGACAGGTTACTATAGGAGACATGTAGACTCATATGCAAAAATTGCTAAGCCTCTCACTGATCTGTTGAAAAAGGATTCAATCTTCGAATGGGGTCAGAAGCAACAAGAAAGTTTCGACGAATTAAAGAGAATTATCACCTCTAGGAGCGAAGGTGATAATCTATTAAAATCACCAGACTTTACGAAACCGTTTATATTGGCAACCGATGCGTTGAATTCAGCTCTCGGAGCAGTGTTATCACAAGAGGAAAACAGAAGGGAGAAACCAATCGCTTATGCAATTCATTTATTAAGAAAACCTGAATTAAATTATAGCACGACAGAAAAAGAATGTCTAGCCACAGTATGGGCTGTACGATACTTTAAGCCTTATTTGTATGGCCGAAAATTTACCATAATTACAGATCATCAACCCCTCCGGTGGTTAATTAATTGTAAGGACTCTACTACAAACTCTAGATTGTCTAGATGGATTATCTTCCTCCAAGAGTTTGACTTTGAGGTTATTCATAAAGTCGGAAGTGCTCATCTCAATGCGGACGCATTAAGTCGCATTCCGATTAGACAAATAAGCGAGGTAGAACCTATCTTTATGACGGTGCAGATAGGTAAATTACAACAATGAGATACGCGATGGAAATCTGTTATCCAAGCAATAAAGGATGGAAACACCTCAGGAAAATTTAACGGTTTAGAATTGAAAGAATTTTATTTAAACAAAGAGGACGTTCTGTCATAAAGGAGTAAATAGACAATGAACAAATTTATGGGAACAGATAGTTATCCCTGCTAGTCTGAAGGAATACAATATGTATACCTTTCACAATAATCCTATTGCTGGGTACTTAGGAGAGATGAAGATGCAAAGTAAAATAGAAAAACTGTTTTATTGGCCAGAAATGAAAAAGGAGATAAAGGGTTATTGTCAAAGTTGTCAGAGTTGCGTGAAACATCGGAGACAAGGTCGAAAAACACAAGCAGAGTTGCAGTTGTTTTCACCCTTGACTTATTTGTTTGAACAAACAGCGATGGATATCATAGGACCTTTATCCAGCACAACAAATGGAAATAAGTACAGTATATTGTTTTTGTCAACCACTTTAGTCGATATGTAGAAGCAATCCCATTGCCAGAAATTAGCAGTAAAACGATTGCAAAAGCCTTTGTTACGAATATTATACTAAGATATTCAATCCCAACTCAGCTATTGACTGACCGAGGATCAAATTTGGTCTCCAAAATGTTTAAAGAGGTGTGTGACTTGCTTCAAATCAAAAGATTACTTACAACCGCTTATCACCCGGCATGTAATGGAGTCATCGAACGATTCAATAAAATTCTTATTGATACCTTATCTCATTATGTAGCTAAAGATCAAAGAGACTGGGACGAGTGGATCCCTTATGCCCTGTTTGCATATAATACTGCGACACATGCATCTACTGACGAAAGTCCGTTCTATCTCCTATATGGAAGATCTTATCCCTTTCAAATGGTTTCCAGTCCTGCCATGATCTCTTACAATGTAGAAGATAACTATGCTTCAGAATTACAACAGAGAATAATAAATGCTCACCAAACAGCCCAAGATTGTGCCGAACAAGCAGTGAAAGAATGGCAAGAAAGACAACGAAAACAAAACAAGCCGCCTCACTATCAATTAGGGGAAAGAGTTTTATTAAAAGAAGTCGTAGTACTGCAGGGATTAAAGTGAAAGTTAGCACTGCAGGGATTAAAGTGAAAGTTAGCACTGCAATGGACGGGTCCATACCAAATAATAGAAGTGTTCAGTCCTGTCAATTTCCAGATTGAAGATTGAAGATCTAAGGACCAAAAGAAAGTTACAAGTACATGCTGACCGATTAAAACCCTCTACAGCCAGAGAGGAGTTTAAAACTGGTGACGAAATAACTGTTAACCTTCGGACAGTTTAATAAAAGATGAGAAAATAACCCTGGTTGACCCTTGGGACGAGTTTATTTTAACCCTTTAAAATCAACATCCCGAAAAACCTCGGGCAAGTTCCATAGAGTTTCATAAAACTCGGTACTTTCGGCCCTTTCCCAAAATTTTTTTTTTTTTTTAATTTTTAAAATGTTTTTTAGGTCCCCAAATTTTTTCAGAATTTTTTGTCCGCGCGAAAANTCGTAATCCGAGACATATTATTCCCACCACAAGCCGTCCGTCTTCCCCTTAGACTTTTAGTGTGTTAAACTTCCTTCCCCTTGTATATAATTCTAATTTAAGCTAATTTTTCAGATCACATCATTGTTGAACAAAAAAATTTTTAACATGATAACGCCAAGATCGATATGTTCAAAGATCATCTTTCTTTTTCGTCTATTCGGCCTTAATCTGCTGAAACCTCCCGACGCAATGTTCGAATTCAAAAAGGGAACTGTTTTCATTCACTAGGGCAACTTTTTTATGACGTCATTGACCAAGGTCCAATGACTGGACCTTGGTCAATGATGTTAACTTCGAACACTTTGAAGGTCAGATACGATTCTTGACCCATTCCCTTTCATATTTAGAAAATATGATTCTACAACGTGAGCAATAAATTAACATAAGAGGAAAGGATAAATCAAGATGGATTTTACCCACCAACGGGTTCGACATGTTAAAATCATCCTTTTTCGGCTACAAAGAGGAATATAGTGAACTAAAAGCTCTGGTAACTATTAATTCAACAAAGAAAAGGAAGAGAGGACTAATAGATTTTGGAGGTAAAGCTCTGAAATTTCTCTTTGGTACTGCTACCACAGAGGACATAGAAAATTTGAATGCCGAAATCACCCAATTAAAACAAGTCAAGGAAGGCGTTGTTTATCTGCTTAGATCGCAAGCAACATTTCTGAACAATACTTTTAAGATTAGTAAGGCAAACAGGCAACAGATAAATGTACTAGTACAAAGACAGGAATCCTTTGATGGATTAATACAGATATACAGATATAATTTAGCATTCAAAGTGGTAATTAGAAGGATAGAATTCTCTATACAAGAATTCCATCTGCAACTAGCAGAAATTTGAGAAGCCATAGATACATTAGAACAGTGTTTTTCAACCTGTGGGTCACGACCCCCAGGGAGTCACAAAGCCTTACACGGGAGTAATGGGTAAAAGAAAAAGACAAATGTTTGTAGGTCCTACACTACAATAAATAAAAGTACAATTTCAGTGAGAAGGCTTTGCGTTTTTTATTTTAAAGTACAATTGGTTTTTAGATTGATATTTAGGTCTCAACAGAAATAAAATTAAATACGTAGTTTTTAAAATCACTGATATAGTTTTAATATGGCCCTGGGGGCGTTGCCAGAATTTTTTTTAACTTGTAAAGGGGTCGCATATTTAAGAAGGTTGAAAAACACTGTATTAGAACAAGGGAGATTGAGCTCCTATTTTATAACCCGGCCAGTGATGTTACACACACTCCAGGAAATACAATTACAACTTCCGGAAGGATATGCAATGATCAAACCAATCAACACAGATACACTTTTTAAATACTACCAATGGATCACCACCATTGCTGTAGCTCTACCCAGAAAGTTGAGAAATTTTGCAAAAATACCCTTGAGAACCCCGAGCGGATACTTCGACATGTACGAGATTGTAAAATTTCCTACGTATATACCTTCATTGAAAGCATATGCCTATTTCCAAACCGGATATCCTATCATAGCTTTGTCTATGGATAGACAATCATTCATGTTATTACAACAGCACGAACTGACCATTTGTAAAACAGCCCAGTTTTCTATATGTTCAGTAGACGTGCCAATACGAAGAGCTCCGCAATATAGTTGCAAATACTCGTTATACACAGGCAATGAGCTGAAGGTCAAGGAACTTTGTTCCAGACAGATTGTCTTAAGTTATGCTCCGATTTTTAAAAGAGTGGACGAACAGGGAATGTGGGTATATTCTACCCCTACACCACTCCTATTAGCTATCAAATGCTCTTCCCAACAGTGGAAATCCTCCTCATCCCTCTCTACAACTCAAAAATTAAATAATATGGGGATTATAAAGTTACGAAATGCGTGTGTAGGATATCTGCCAGGCATCATCCTCACCTCCCATTTTCATATGTGATCTAAGATTCAAACTGAAATACCTCGACGTTTGGTAATACTGCCTATTGAACACATCCTGAATGAAACAGAATTGTGACTTCTCCAGAGGCGATTAAAAAACTCCCATACACAAGAGGAATTGAAGATTCAATCGGACTTAGATATTAAATTGGCTGATAGAGCTAGCGAAGAAGCGACTTATGACTTGAATTGCTTAATTCATACAACAACAAATACCGTGCCTACCTTCAATCCTTCTAGTCCAATCTCAATAATAATAATTAGTTGTGTTGGTACAGCTATTTTCAGTATTTGCAGTATGTTCGTCTTTCGTCATTTCCTTCGGAAAAGACATGCTAACTCATCTCGTGGAAGATGTCCAGTAAAAATGGAAGATGTTCCCCTCCAAGAGGTTCAAAAGGAAACTGTTCAAGAGGAAGTCACTGATGCCGATGTTACGTACACAGTTGATCCTCAGACTGACTCTAATCCTTGTAAACAGTGGAGTAGCCAGGCTTATCAATTCTAATACACTTAAAATTCAAGAGAAACCAACCGTGACTGAGAGAGAGCGATTGTTCTTATCCCCTTGATTCGGTTTGTAAATATATAATCGTTATAGAATAGTATATAAAATTTATATTAAGATATAAGCTAAGATCCGGTGTCAACTTAGTAGTTAATAGATACTAATTATATATAACCATGTATGACTTATGTTCAATAGACAAGGTAATGGATCCGGGCGAGGGAACGTCAAATTTTAGAACCCTCTCATATAGAGAAGTGGACCGGGAGGCGGCTTTCCTTCGGATGGTGGAAGCCATTGACAATTCCCAGAGGAATCGGTGGAAATTACCATTGACCATGGCCGTTCTCCCTATGAATTTCGAAGTAGCCTCTCTGGACAGCTATAGGATAGAAGCTCAACAACGATGGGTACAGCAAATCGGACACTACATGTCCTCAGGACATGTAGAAGGTGACAATGTAGACAAATACTCCGCCTTTGCTCCAGAGATCTTATGCTCCTCCCCATCAATGGAGACAGAGAGTAAAATAGTGGAAGAAATACGTTCTCCTTCCACTTCATCTCCAGCATCTACCACCACGGATTCAGAGTCAGATGAATCGTCTGATGCATTATCACCCCCGCTACCAAAAAGACAGAGGCGATTCCGACATTGACTTCTACTATATCCTGGAGAATACTTTATTTATGTATAAAAATTTTTGTAATAAACTATTTTGTATATTACGCCTTTTTCAGATAATGTCAGAGAGTAACATTCAACCGATACCTGCTAATCTCCAGGAGGCGCGTCTTTTGTATGCTGCCGGACAAAGGAGATGCTCTTAGCAGAAGAGGAAATGCAGGAGCGTCCTCACACTATTACTTTTAACATAGAGTGTACACTCCAATTCTCCACCATAGTGCAGCTAATGCAACTAATCCGTCAAGGAATCGTCCCCATTCCCGGCGGAGAACCAGAACACCGTAATATACCGGATCCCCAGAACATCCCGCTAGAATTCACTACGTTAGATCTATATTTATTGCCAGACGACAACATTAACCAGAATGGGTCACTCCCTACACAATCAGAACGGTATTGCCAGGAGAGAGCAACCTCTCCTCCTAGGCGAGTTACCCGATCTGTAACACGAAGACGACGTCAAAATCGTCAGGTCCCCCATCAACAATAATTGGGCTCTTTAATTAATTAATTAAAACCCCTTTAGTTCCTCGCCCGAGTTAACTCGGGCAGGTTACATAGCTTTACAGAAAACTCTGTCCTTTCGGCCCCTAAAAAAATTTTTTTTCTTCAATTTTTGGATGTTTTTTAGGTCTTCAAATTTTTTCAAAAATTTTTACCCACGTGAAAAAATTTTATCGCGATTTTAATTTACCTTTAATGATGCACGATTAACGCTTAATTGTTTTTTAATGGGATTTTGATATCAAATTTAATTCATCGTTCTAAAGTTGTAGTGCACGGATTTTCCTTTGGTAAAGTTATTTAAAGCTACTTTCTGATATCAAAAACAACCTCCAATAGTTTTTTAATTTTTTTAATTAATATATTTTATTATATATACGTTTAATTAAGTCGGGGTCAGAAATCGCAATAAAAATTTTAATTTTTTAAAATTATTTAAAAATATACCGCCAGCTAGTATTCACCCTACTATAAACCCATTGCCTCCCGAGACTTCTATGAGAATGTCCCAGGAAATCCAACACCAGCTGTTCTCAAGGTCATCCAGCTGTAAACACAATAACTCATTGGTGTCAGATTTCACAGAAAGGCGAGACAATGGAAAATAAAGTTGGAAGCCTTTTCTTTAAAATTAATGCATTTCTTTTGTTTTTTTTTCAGTTTTATGTATTTTTTATGTTTAATTACATTAAGATTAAAAATTGCTGGGAACTAAAGCGATTAAAAAGTGCTTCTTGTGGGACTGTAAGGACATATGATTATAATGACTTGTCCACAGATACGATGGTAACTATTTTCCCTATTGTTCTCTGTCCTATGTGGAACGTTACGAAGTACAGAGATTTACATGTTGCACAATGGGAAGAGACAATGGAGAAAGGATAAAACATAAACATCTAACTACAATAAGAGTTTGAGATAATTAATTGAAATGAATACCTTACCAGAAAATTATAAAGAGAAAGTAATTTAACTAAATTTATGTAGATAGAGCATATAGCATTTTAGGGACACGTACCGTACTTATTGTTTGATCGTCCACTTATATTGCAGCTGTATACCCGTTTCCACGATGATCACCAATGATATTGCATGTGTGTATGTACAGTACATACATATATGCATATACAATAACAAAAATTTTTTTTTTGAGAGGAATAATGATCTTACCCTAATAATGAGATGAATTCCTGCCAGAACACATTTTTCAGCTTCTGAATCAACCGGCGAACTGACAGTGAATATCGGCAGTAAAATACTAATCATCAAGAATCGACGAGGTCCGATCTCCTCATCTAAAGGATCTTTAAATCCATCCCTTCCGACCGCGTGTTTTTGATTTGTCCCATACTTTAATGAACTCTATCTATCTATGCGTGCTGCGGAGACATCTCTATCACTACATTTACCAAAACAAGTCAGGGACTCATTGGTCTCGAAGCGAGATCTACTTCCAGGCCAAATTGTCTTCCTGAGTCTCATTGACAGACCAGATCAATGTGGCCGCAGCTGGGTATGATTTCTGATCCTTAAACATCCAGATATTCAATCGTTATACTTAAAGTTAGATTTCAACACCTGTTAAACAATCTGCATCCGAATGATCTTAATTGGTCATGACAAACTATAAGTGCATCATCTCTAGTCGTTAAAACTCGTCTTTCCTTCTGGGATTATTCATTTTGTCAATTTTACCTGTGTTATGAAACCCAAAAACACGATACAACTCATCTTGAAACATCTTGGTGATCTTGAGAATCCACGCCATCTCCAACGGTGCCTTACTGCCAGACTATATTTTCCTCTCGTCGATTTCAATGGAATCGCTTACAGTCCTCGGGAAGCATCATTGACAAGTAACTTGTTATGAAGAGTAAGCAGTGGGAAGATCCAACAAAAGGATCTCAAGAAAGGTAATTGTGCAACTAGTAATATACTCCCAAAATAATATACCCACAAAAGTGCCCAGACCTTTATGTATCTGTTTCCTGGCACCGCCTTATTCATAACCTTTGTTATATGAGGCATATAAGCTAGTAACCTGGGATACCCTTCAGGGGCATTCTTTATAATTTTTAGGATAAACAAAAAAATAATTATTTAGTATTATGGTAAATTTTATATATTATATATGTGATCCCGAGGGGTTTGAGTTCGAAAATTTTTAGGGTTAACATATTTTTTCATTAGAGGATGGAAAAAAATATAACGGAAATAGATCGGATGTGGAATCTTACACATCGTCCGTTTGTCAATTAGTCAACGTGCACGTGCTAATTAGTCAGCATAACGAGTGAACGACCTGTTGGCTCAGTGCCAACGACGATCGTATAAAAACGATCGTCACGGGAAGTTCAGGGCGATCGTCCCCTCAGTGCGACCGTCCCTCCGCGCGATCCTCAGGAAGGTCTGAATACAGTGTCTCCCGTCCCGATCCTGTCCGAGGAGAAGCCGGTAGAAGACATAAGCCTGTGACAGACAGCCAGCTTCCATAGTCCAGAAGGATCGTCGCATACCGTCCTCCGACATAAGGTATAACTGACCGCCAATATAACTCTCTTTGTAAACTCTCACGCGGCATAGTGAATAGTTACAGCTCCCTTATAGATAAATTTATGTTATCCGCATCTAAGCTATAAACAGGAACTTGTATACTCCTGTAAATTTCTTTAGTTATAGAATAAACATTTATTTTATTTGTTAAACCTGTCTCCTGTTTATCCGAGGAAACCTGTCAACTTACTGACGCACTCCCCACTCGATTTGCCCTCCTAGCCATCCTATGACTTCGAGATCGGGCTTTACCAGCCTGTGAAGATTAAGTGGTCAGTACAAGATTGACCCCTGACCCACTGTGTATCTCACATATATATAACTAACAAGAAACTTGCAATTAATATTACGAATGATGTGCCCAGACCTTGAATTTTCGTCTCCTGGCACCAACTTTTTACTAATGTTAAGAGCAAATGCTCGAACTTGTCCATCCAGCTGTGGAGAAAGGAGAGAGTTAACAAACCAGACAATAATAAATCACAAGTGGGATCAAGTTCCCCTTTGCTAATATTCCCCGTTACTAAATTATATCGGATGGAAATCCGTATTGAGCCATTTTAACTGGATCCGAACATCCCTATTGTTTCCAGAACCAAACAGATGATCAAGCAGAGAACCTTCGTACGATTACACGAATAAGTTGTTGATAAATTATAAGAATCATATAAAAACGCACACTAATCTTCAAAAAATTTGTAGTGTGGTTTTTAAGAAAGAGGAGAGTGATGTGAAGGTCTGAAACCCTTTTTCTGTTTTAGAACAGTATAAAACTCAGGATTTTCTTTGTAAAGGGAGAAAGGGGGCCTTCTGTGGTCAATGACCGAGACATTCTCCTTGAAT
Source organism: Centruroides sculpturatus (assembly GCF_000671375.1). Classification (NCBI taxonomy): domain Eukaryota; kingdom Metazoa; phylum Arthropoda; class Arachnida; order Scorpiones; family Buthidae; genus Centruroides; species Centruroides sculpturatus. Next base: position 22,750 of record NW_019385824.1, on the reverse strand, counting down.
AAAAAAAGGAATGTTAAAATATCAATGAAAGAAATCTCCTCCATTTGTTTAACAGTAATTCTATAGACATTAATATCAACAACACAGGAATAAGAGATGTTTCTTATCCCCTTTTTGGTTACATGTGACACGTGGTTACAGCAATAAATTGCGACGTTTGATATAAACAATATCTAGATTGTTGACCAGTTTACAGAAATTATTTCAGCTGAATGTTAATTTATGGACGAGAGCTGTCAAACCTATAGAAATTTATATTATAAAATTATATCTTCTAGACACCAATATCAATAAATTAAACAAAGTTCTCTGTGCCAATGGTCTGTACTAGCTAGATCCAGACATCAACACACTAACAGGTGTGCATATAAATCATTAATAATGTCATAGTTCTCAACCCCTCAAATTTGGTATAAAGAGCCGTTATCGAGGTGGCCTTCAAGACATTAGGAAACAACGGATCAACTGCCTTTAAACACTGACCGCTGGTGATGGACGACTAAGCAAGATTCTACTATCTACAACTTAGTAAGTAGAACTCTCTCTTTTCTCTCAGGTGGACTAGGGCTAATTAAGAAATAAATATTAATGAGGATCAGAGACTCTCCTCTGTCAGAAATACGCGAGATACCTTTTGTAACTTCGGTTTGAAATTATTATTATTATTATTAATTTTATTATTTGTATATTTGTATCCTTTTTGTATAGTGTTTACTAATTAAATTTATATAATATCTTAAACATGTGTGTTTACTCGTACTCGGCCAACACCTTATCGACTTATCCACGACCTCCCACTCGATTTTCGCCCTCCTAAATTGCCATCCACTGACCATGTGAGTGGGACTCACCTTCCTGTTGTCGGAAAACGGTTTAAGCTTTGATGCTTAAACCCCGATTCTCACAGTAAACTAAAAAAATTTAAATTATTACAAAATAACTACTTCATACTTAGAATAAAAATTTTATATCAATACATTAACATTTATTTTTAAAATGAGTGCACTAATGTCTTATGAATCATAACATAAGAGACTTTAATAATTATTTCTCAATAGATCCATTTTTCTATTTAAAAAGAAAATGATTTCCTCATATCATCAATAGAAACATTTATCAAAGAGCTCAAAAATACTTAAAAAAACTATTATGATCAGACTTCGATTTGTAATATTTTAATATAAATACAAATAATAGTATATTATGCAATTAGTTTATAATATAGGTCAGGGATGGCCAACATGTAGACCGTGGTCGACTGGTCGACCGCAAAGGTTTTGAAAGTAGCCTGTGAAGCTAAAGTTGAACAATTTGCTTTCACTTAAATTAATGTTTAAAAATCTTAATTCGATAATTTATTCTTACAATAATAGACTGTGCAATGTACCCATACTGTTTGTATTTATCCCGATGAACAATGCAAATGAATGTTAACGCATGCGCATATAAAAATCCTAAAATTGTTTGCCCATATTCATAGTTGCCTGCAGACTATATTTTACCAAAAAAGTAGCCCCTAAGGGATAAAAGTTTGGCCACACCTGATATAGGTGATTATGGCATGAATGGAAGCTTGGCACAAGTGGAGCGAGTGGGCCAATTTCCATGAATACCATAATTGCTAATTATAAATGAATTGCATGTGCCTCAGAAAAACCTTTAACTGATGTGAAATAAAATTTAACATTACAAACGTTTTCAGACCCCTCCTGGGTCCTTCTTCAGGTAAAAAAATCATTTGAAATGTTACTAAATACGAAAAAGCATTCGTTTGGAATGATTTTTTAAAAATCGGAAAGATAGAACAGAATCACATGATCAATAGCTCCGAATGTCACAGTTTCTACGTCCTATCGACAGATATTTAAATATTTTCCATTTTTTTAAAGATTTTATGAAGAACTTTATTGTTAAGCATAAAAAACATATCACATAAACAGGACGGAGGACCCAGAAGGGGTCTGAAAACGTTTGTACTGTTAAATTTTATTTTGCATCGGTTAAAGGTTTTTCTGAGGCACGTGTTATTTAACTCCGATGTGCAGTTGATTGTTATAATTATAAATGAATTGTTATATGGTATTTTGTGGTTAGACTATACATATATATGATTTTGAGTTCCATAAGTAAACATACTGTTTGTGGCAACACATGCCATAATGCTAAGTCATGGCTTGGCTTTATGGCATGTGTTTATACATGATTTTGAGTTCTGTAAGTATAGTGTTATAGGTGTAGTCAACTATAAAAAACTTAATGTCTTTACACTCTTCACAACTACAGGAACACAATATGAACAGTGTCAACATTCCTTTTAGGCTTTTCTCTGCTTACAAATATGTAAATTGATTAAAAGTCCTTTTCTGCCAAAAAGAATCTGGTGCCAGAGGCACTTTTAATCATTTACATATTTGTAAGCAGAAAAGAGCCTAAAAGGAAAGGTCAACTCTGGTCATGTTAATTGTGTTCCTATGGTTGTGAAGGATGTGTGAAGATACCAAATTTTTATTTGTATTAGTCTTCAATTAGTTTTTGTGACTTTAGATTATTGAAGATGGAATCAAATTTATATTTCATATTTGAAAGAGCTGAATATTTACTGTATATAGATATAATATATTCTTTCTTTTTTCCTTTAGATTTTAAAACTGATGGCTGACAGCCATCAAAGCTAATTTATCAATATTTTATTTCTATAAAACTATTATACAATAGTACTGATTTTGTGTGATTGAAATTTATAGAACAAGAAGTAAATATAATTTTAATATGTATTTTCCAGTTAGAATACAATCAGTTTATCATAAAAAAAGGCCTGTTAACCAAGCTTTGGAAATTAGAAGAAAAATCATCAATCAAGAAAAAATGAGACTGAAAGAAAACAAATCTACATAAAACTGAACTTTATTGAATACTGTACAGATTTATATACAATAAATACTTTTTATTGCTTAAAAATAACTATTTCTCATTATCTGGACTGTATGGTGATCTGTAAGGAAAAAAATGTGTTCTATTATAAATTGTCTGCAAGTAAAAAAATTGCTAAAATAATGTGCAGAAAAACAAATGCTTTAACTTTCACCTTGTCTTTCTCTTAACTAGGCAAAATTTGTTTAATACAATGAAACAATGACCATTTGATACTATCAAAGTCTATAAACATAAGGTCTAGACATGATATTGTGATGCATTGCAGCAGTCACCACATTGGATCCTTTTGAGGTTATGTGTACAGTGTTTCTAGAGCAAAGCTGATTGTTTCTTTCGATCTCAATTAGTTAGCCTTTGTATATAACAAGAAATCCATTTCTTTTTCAACCTCCGATGGTCCATAAAACATAGACAAATTTAAATAACAAAATGAATTTATAACCAAGACATAATCACTATGAAGATTGAGGAATTTATGTCAATCTTCACAGTGATTATGTCAAAAAGTAACCATTTTTGTACCTAACTTTTGGTTATAAGTTTATTTTGTTATTTACACTTGTCTTTGTTTTATGGACCATTGGAGGTTGAAAAAAAACAGCCTTCGTATATATATAATTTTTAAAATGGTTTGGTGTTCAGCACCGAATTGTAAAAATTCGACAGCCAAAGGTGTAAGATTGTTGCAGGAGAGTAAATGGCTATTGCAAATCAGTATTGCAAAGAGATAGCCTTGAATTATCAGTTCGTTTCCATTTGTGTGAGGTTAGTGGATAAAATAATGTTAATAAAATTTACAAATTGTTTAAAATAACTTTTGTAATGTAATGTAACTAAATTTTTAGATATATTTTGAAAAGTCACAATTTGAACTTAAAAGAATGGATGGAAGAAAATTATTGAAATGGAATGCAATTCCGATCCTTTTTGATGTTCCAAATCCTCCACCCTGTCTGTAATTAAGAAGAAAAACACCAAGAGAAAGAGAATTACCTCCAAATAAGTGCAGCTTTGGTTTAAATGATTTTAGGACATAAAGCAATGTTTAAAAAATATATTTTTCAAATTTAATCACAAGAACCACATATCATCATAATAAATATTCACTAATCTACAATTACTCTAATGATAGCATTTAAAAACTATATATAAAATTTAATGATATAAGTAAATAATAATAAGCATGGCTAAGTCACCAATTAGAAGTTATACACACTTACTCCATTGACATTAAAATGATCTTTGGCCTAGATAAATACAGAACACTTCATGTAAAAACAGGAATCCTGAAGAAAGATTATTTTGTACTTGGAAATGAACACATCATTGAATCCATGGGCAAAGTTTATAGATATTTAGGATTCCAAACAGCAAACTTATAAAACAAGTACAAATAAAACAAAGACTAACAAAAATATATAATTCAATACTAACAATATAGCTAAATGCAAAACATACTTAAAGCAATCAACAGCCCAATACTGGCATATTCATTTGAAATTATAGATTGGGTGCACACAGAATTATAACAACTCCAAAGGAAACACAAACAACATTAACAAAACACAACAAACCCCACCCTAAGTTGTCCATAAAGAGGCTGACCATTCCTCACAAAATGGGAGGATGAGGCCTCAAAGATATTGTAAATCTTCACTGTAAACCAATACAGACACTGTGAGAAATATACAAAGCTGTAACTCTTGTGAACAAAAACAACACATCATTAAACCTAACCAANTCAACTTCAATAATCATTTTATTTGTTGGTATTGTCTATTTGTCTACAATTTAATAAATTTTTATAAATATACTTATTTAATTCTCTATAAAAATAAATAAATTTAGTTTATATGCAATAAGAAATAATTTCCTTAATTTAGGAACTTATCTCTTGCAAACACTTTTGAAAGTTTACTTACATAATATTTAAAGTTTGTGAGAATGGTTCTCTCTTCATCTAATCTTAATTTATAAAAATGTTTAATCTGAGCTTCTGTTGGCAGTTTGTGTAATGTAAAAGTGCATGTGAATATAGACAACTAAATATATTCTTATTTTAACAAATATCTCCAAATTTCTTCTCTAATTTTGCATTTCAAAACTAAATAAATTTATCCTCATAATTTATTATATGTACCATTGACATAGCTTTTTATTTTGAAACCTACTTAGTTAAAGCCTTTAATTAAGTGTCACGAGTAACTTCTAAATGAAAAATACTCTATTTGAAACTATAAAAGGAATTCTTTGGCTCAAACTCGAAGGAACGTACAGTTTACAGCACATAGATAGCATGTAATCTATACTGTGACCTTGGAACTGCAGATCCAAAATAGTGGCTCCATAGGGAACATTGGTGTCCTGACCTTATGTTTATAGACCTTGATATTATTCTTGCATGATAATTTCCAGCATTCTATTTTTTATTTTGTAGGAAATGTCCCTAGACTTCAACAAAGTCCCATAAATATCTACTGAACTAAACAATGTAATGTAGTGTTGATAATTCAGAAACAATATGAAAATGTGTAATCTTATGAGTTAAAAAAAGAATCAAAATAATTTTGATTTTTTCCTACTCCAATCATGTTGGTTTATATTAAATACATGACTATTTTAATTTGTTATCAAAATAAATCATACATTTGATAATAGAGATCATTTTACTTAATTCAGTTTTACATTAGACATTTTTGTGAACTCCAAATTGATTGTTATTAATATATATTAAGATTTTTTTGTTATGAAAAACAGTAAGACCCCACTTAATGTGGGGGATGTGTTCCTAATGAAAACAGCGTTAAATGAGCTCATTTTAACATAGGGTAAATAGGAATAGGGGAACACGTGACCAAAAATAAAAAAATTTACTTTAATTTTAAGTTATATTATTATACAAATTAATATAAAAATATGCTAAATAACACATAAACATATGCACACAGAAATGTATAATAATATATTAATTAGTTCATTTTTTGTGACAAAGGTCCAACTTTTCTGAAATTCTTGTTTTTTGTGATAAAGTTTCATTTGTCACTTTTTTCTTTCCTTAAGCAAATGTCAGTAGCAGAAGATTGCATCCAAAACGCCTCGTTTTGCTTTTGCACCCTTTCAAAATCTGGATCATTCGCTACAATTTGATCAACAATTTTGGTTATTGTTATCCAACTTTTACTAAGGAAATCTGTAGAGAAATTCTTTGGGTTCTTCATTTTCAAATCTATATATTCCAGTTGCACATGAATTCCTTGTTCTGACAGTTCTCGAAGGTTTTCATTGGTAAGGCTCTCACCAGAAACCTGCAATAACTCCTCAATATCCTGCTCTTCTACATCTCCTAGTCCTGCTGTATCAATTAGGTTGAGAATTTGGTCAACCTAATGATACAGCAATAGGCTCTTCTCATTGAGAATTCTTGGATACCTTCAGCCATAACTTCTTCCACACTCCGTTCATGCATTTATCAGTTCTTGCCAAACCAAGTCGATATTTCCTATGGCGTCTGTGATATTTTTTTTGTGCAATTTTGGAAAAAATATAACATAGATTTAAGGAAAGTACAGCGCTACAATGAATTGTCACCTTTTTCCAATTGATTCGTGTTCATAAATATCGTAATTTATATGAATCAATGAAATGTCACGATAATTTGAATTGGCGTAAATTTTGAGCGTTTATTTAGGCTTCAAGCAGACCGTGTTATATCAAATCAGCATTAAGTGGGGTCTTACTGTATTAATATAAGGCAAAAATGTGACTTAACACATATTAAATTATAAATAAACTTACACTTTGGCTTTTCTAATTAATCCTGGATGCCTAAATTCTGGTTTTAGCTGAAAAATTCAATAAATTAAAGTTTAGTTGAAGCTATTATTAAATTGAATAAACAAGTTTAATAATAATAATATAACTAACCTGTATTGGTTTATGTATCATAGTTAGATGCTTTGATGAACTTGGACTAAGTGACATTTTACCTGAAATTTTTTAAAAAGTTAGTAAATTTTGTAACAAAATTAAACAAATATACAATTTTTTGAAGCGAATTATTCAAATAATTAATTTACCTGAGAAGTCTTGAGTTAAGCCTGAATGTCTAATAGTATTTTGATTGACAGGAGTTCTAAGAAATAAAAGATAATTAGCACAATTAAAAGTTTTTTGATTTGAAAAATTTTCTAAAAGAAGTTAAATATGGTTTGTTTGATAATTATCTAATTAAATATTTTTTAATATTTTCACTTAAGGTTATGCAATGAAATTCAAATTCATCTCAAAAACTGTTTTATTAAAGAAACAAACAAAAGTTTTGAAGTAATGCACGTATTGGAGATTGATAGATAAGGTCTCCTACCACAGTGTCCTGCTAAGTATAGAATCCTGGGAATAGAAACACACGACCATTGCTATTTAGTAATCTTAGTTTGTTGTCTGTTGTACAATGATGCAGCACAAGTTTAAAAATGAACTTGTCTTCTTCATTTTATACAAAGCAGTGTTTCAATGATTGAAATTTTATCATTGGAAGGTTGTATCAAATGGAAGAAACAATCAATTTGATGAAGGTATCACTAAACATAAGCACTCAACAGACTGTTCTTATTGGCCTTATCTAGCAAATATATCAGCTTATTCTTGCATCATGATAACACAAGACCATATGACAGTAAGTGAACAGTGAAGACACTTATCAACATGAAGCTACACGTTATTCCATACATTCCTTTCAGCACAGATATGGCATCTGGTTCTTAAAATGAAAGGAGTATTCAAATGTCAATGCTTGGAATCAGATCTCAAAGTATATTTAAAATCTTGACAAGTCATTCAGTTTCATTAGTCTTGAGATAGATTTAATTATAATGTTTGAAAAACCTTGATTTGACACATCTTAGAAAATTATTCAGTCTTTTAACAGAGAATTCTTTTTCATTGAACCAATATCAATGACCTGTAGAAAAGGCAGTATATATTAGGATTGATCAAATGAAACCCATTCGTGCCTTGTCATGTGGTTTAGTGCAAGAGGAAGGGAATGATGTCACATGGCATGATAAGCATACACCAATGAACAAGTGGGAAGATGATCTTGGGAAGTGATCTTGTGCATTTTGTTTTGGCATAGAGTAGTGAAAACATAGCCGGAGTTTATTTGGAATCCGTCCTAGATCAAAATGTGGTGCCACCACTGAGCCAACCAGTAGATGAGTGAGCATGCAATGGAAACACTCTGACTTACCAACACAAAAAATTCAAGTCACGGGCTTTCACTTGTAAGGTTATGATGACTGAAATTTTTGACATTGGGTGGCCTTTGTTGATGGAATTTAAAGACCCTCACACGAGCATCAATGCCAACACTACAATGCAACATTAGACAAGCTGAATAAAGCCATAAAGAATAAGCAACCAGGCATGCTATCATATGGTGTAATTTTGCTGCCGACAATGCTCAACTGCATGTTGTGAACACTGTGCAGGATGCTTTAGCACGAAACGGCTGGGAGATTCTACACATTCCTTCCTATAGCCCCAATCTGTCATCTTATGACTTTCATTTGTTCGGACCTTTAAAAAAAACTCTTAAGGGACAACACCTTAACTCTGATGTGGAAGTCAAGGAAGCAATCACCAAATTGGTTTAATGACCAATCAGCATCTTTGTGGATGGTATCTGCTGTCTCTCTAAACAGTGGTATGTATGTCTGAATGTCCGGTGATTTTTTAATAAACAAAAGTGCATTACAGCTTCATCATATATTTCTTTGTTTAATTATGCCATACTGATGGATATACTGTTTTGTTTGTCTTAATAAATTTACTCAAACAGGTTTCATTTGATCAATCCTTGAACATTGTTTATAAATAGTGAGAATTTATTCATTTAGTTTTGGTATTCGTTCATTATCTTCATTTAAGATCCATTTTTCATCTTTGTTTAGTTTAATTTTTTCACCAATTTTATGCATTTAGTTTCAGTATTTGTTCATTATCTTCATTTAAGATAGAGTATTTGAAGTCTACTATAGGTCTATGCTGTACAGTACAATCTAGAAAAATTTATAAAACAAGAACTACAAAAATACCAAAATTTGAATCATGCTATTAAAAATGCAGATGAGCTTATACATGATCTTAACAAATTAAATATAGAAGAAACTTTCAAAATAGCCAGCCTCGATATTGTAGATATGTATCCATCAATTATGTGGGAAATTATTGAAAGTAAATTCAACTGAATAAAAAATAAAAGGATGAAAGAATGCCTAGTGGTCAATTAATTACACTTCATAGTGTTTAAGCAACAACAAGTATAGCGACATGGTTTCAGATTGGCAAAAAGTTTTAATCATATTAACTATTTTATTGTGATTTGGATTAAAAATGTATTTGTCACTTAATTGTATTAACAGACTTTTTATATTTATTACTATGTTTGTTGCCATATACTTGGATCTTGAAGGGATGTAGATTGAGATTTTTAATTATAGATATAGAAAATACTGTTTCAATAGTTTATATCCATATTTCCAGTCATCCTCCAAATTTTCAAATAATTCATGTGAATTGCTGTAAAATGTTAAAAATTTTTGGCAGTAAAGATTTAATATCTTGTTTCATTTAGCATGGTCTGATGGGAAACTCAATATTTTCATTTTATTGGAAACTGAAATAATCTCTTTAAGTAGATAGGAAAAGCCCCATATCTATTTGTATCATACTGAAGTACATAATCAGACAATGGACTGGCATAGTATATTGAAAAATTTATTGAACAAGATAATTATGTGTAAATTTGTATTATGCTTATCACTGAAAATTTCTAAGTATTAATATATCTTTATTATCATCAACCCATATTGATTATATTATAACAGAAGAACTCACAAGTTATTGGTTCTCTCTTTGGTCCAGTGCTGTTACACACAATGCTGATGCAGGCTGGATTGAGGAGGAGAGCAAAAACTTGCATAACATACCAACTATGCCCTGTGCTGAAATAAACATACATGACATCTGCTACACTTTTAACAGAACACACCTGGTATAAACAACATTCATAATTTCTGGTACAAAAAGTTTACATCACTGCACCAGAAACTAGCTAAAATACCTAACACACAAGACATGCCAAAATTTCTTACTCAGGGCATCACCTACATGAAACCTAAAAACAACAACACCACAGACCCCACACAATACAGACTAATTACATGTGCTCCAACACTCTACAAATTATTGACATCCTGTATTGCCAACAAAATATATTGATACAAACATGTTGAAGAACACGACATTCTTACAGAACAACAAAAAGGTTGCTATAGAAATCACAGGGGATGCAAAAAAACAGTTACTTATAGATTCAGTCATTCTACTGCAAGCACACAAACAACACAGAAACATACACATGGCATATATAGACTACAGAAAAGCATTCAACAGCGTTCCACAAAGTTGGCTGCTACATATTCTACACATGTACAAAATACATCCATCACTCATTGCATCCTTCCAAAACACTATGCAGCACTGGAGAACAACACTATATCTCAGGGTTAGTAACACTTCCATACAAACAAACCAAATGTTCATTAGGCGAGGAATTTTTCAAGGAGACTCCCTGAGTCCTGTCTAGTTTCTGTCTAGCTCTGAACCTATTATCCAACATCTTAAACAACACGCAATATGGTTAGAATATTAGCCATGAAAAAAAAAACAGTTTACACTGTCACATCTCATGTACATGGACAACATAAAACTTTATGCATCCACAAAAACAACTTCATCAACTCCTACAAATCACACATTCATACACCAAGGACATACAAATGGAGTTTGACTTAGACAAATGCAAAACACTTCACATAGAAAAAGGAATCCCGAAGAAAAAAGATTTTGCACTTGGAAATGGAGACATTATTGAATCCATGGAAGAGGGTAAATTCTACAAGTATTTAGGATTCCAACAGAACATGCACAAATAAAGCAAAGATTAATTAAAGAATATAAAAGTAAGTTAAACGCTATTCTCAGAACATAGTTAAATGCAAAACACACAGTTAAAGCAATAAACACATTTGTCGTCCCAATACTCACTTATTCTTTTGGAGTTATACATTGGACTCACACAGATCTTGAGCAACTCCAAATGAAAACAAGAACAACACTTACTAAGCATAAACATCATCATCTTAAATCTGCCATAGTGTGACCACAGGGTCAGTACCTCTTTAGCACCACTGTATCTATGGACAGACACAGAAACAGTTTCATTCTCGCGGAGTGGTCACGTACATAATAGGTTGGGTTCGGATTGGAGACGGAAGGAGAACTCTGGAAGAAATGCACTCCACAAGGTTATTCATTTAACAAATACCCATTTAATTATAAAGGTTATTTACAGGGTTAGGGCTGTTTACAGGATTACTTATTGTTAAACTATCAAACAGCTCGAGAGAGAGAATTTACATGAGGTTTGCGTGGCAATAAATACCTGGAGTCTGATGAGGTCCTCATTGAAGGATTCCCATGGAAGTCAAGTTTAGGCATTGATTAAAGTTCAGATGTTAATCTAGGTTGGTTTCACTTCAGGCACTAATCCAGATTTGGGTTAAGGATGGCAATGGAGGGATGCACACACACTGAAAGGTTTACGACTGGTGATGAAAAAAATGCTGATTGTCAGCACCCCTCCAATTTATACGGGGGTCTCTTCTGGGTTTTTCCACTTACTCATTCGAAGATTTAGTATGTTGGGTCCAATCAACGATTTTTTCTCGTTGAGTTCAAGTGATGCAGTTGATGTGTCACTTCCAACAAGGAACTAATTCCGTGGGAAACAGTTTAATCGCCGATTTAATCAGTAATTTTTTTGAAAAATTATTATAACATTTTGTTGTTGAAATCCAGATAATTTAAAATAATTTTTCTAAAACCCTTCTTTAGTAGTAAAGTTTATTCTAATTTCGGCTCTCACAATAGAAAGATTAACCCTTCCACATAAAGATGGCAGACGTGGCCTGATTTACATAGTTAACCTTCACTACAAACAAATGCAGACACTGTGAGAGTTTTTTTTTTTTACCAAAAACAAGAAACATCACAGTTACATAAAGCAGTAACTCTATCAGACTCAAATAACACCATTAAATTTACACTCACAATATATAAAAAGCATAGACACCATTAAGCAATCATGGGTTCAAAAAGACACTCCATAGCAGGCATCCCTATGATCTGGCCCAGGATTTTGTTGACAAAACTGCGTCAAACAGCTGGTTAGCTCAGGAATGCCTCTTTGGGGAGACGGAAGGATTCATGATTGCCATACAGGATCAGGTCATAAATACTAAAAACTACAAAAAACACATACTCAAAGATACAACACTCACAAATAACACATGCAGAAAATGTCACATCATGCCAGAAACTATACAACACATCACTTCTGGATGCAAGCTCTTGACAGACAGATTATTTACATAGACATAATCAAGTAGCAAATATAATACACCAAGAGTTTGCAAACAAACACAAATTATTAGACATCCACGAACCATACTACAAATACATTCCACAGACATTATTGGAAAACAACATGCATAAAATGTACTATGACAGAGCCATATCACAGATAAAACTATTTACCACAACAGACCAGATATCACACTCACTGACAAGCGCAATAAAATCACATACAATATAGACATATCTGTTCCAAACACACAATATACAAAACACATGCACTGAAAAAATCAGAAAGTACACAGAATTCGCCCAGGAAATAAGGCATCTATGGAAGATGGATAGGGTGCTTATTGTACCTGTCGTTCTCTCCTGTACAAGTGTCATACCACACACACTACACAAGCCTGGGAATATTACAATTGAATAGAAACACATACATCACACTACAGAAGGCCACTATATTGAATACATGTCATAAAGTTAGGAAATTCTTGAAAACACACACACACACACTGACACACTTATAGTAACCAAAACAAGACAAAAATTAAATGCCTTGACTCTTGTCCAGCATAGTACACAGCCACTGGTGTCAACCGAGAATAACTCACTAAACCCAACATAACAATAATAATCCAATAATTATAAATTTTAGTTTACAGATTATTTTGAATCATGTTTTAATCTTCACTGCGATAGTAGATATTTGATATCAGCTGTTATATACATTGTTAGATTGTTGCAAATGTTTATCATTTTTCGATGTAATTTAATTATTTAATCATATCTTTTTTAATATTTAGAATATTACAGAAGCTTAATTTATAACAAGCTATTCATTTAAGTCAGTTTGATTTAATAGTTAAAGCTTAGCCTAGAATATCTTTGGTTTGAACACATCTTATTAACTCTATTCAAGCAAAATTGCTATTGGTAACCATGCTCATATTTTTACCAAACTGTTGTCTTAATAAAGCTTTATAAAATATCAATAAGAATATCAATATCAAAACAGCTGCAACTGAAAGATTTCTATTTGTATTGATATTTATTTGCTATATAATAGAGGTAATGCCAAGAGCCAAGGAAAATTCCTCCCAAATCTTACATATTTTGACTTTTGTGTGTGTATGTTAAGTAAAGGGTTCTATGCCATTCAACATATCCATACCAAATTTATCAAGGATATTCTTCAACACCCTAGAAAAAATACTGTGGAGGTTTCCCATCCCCACCCAACTCTAAAATCCATGCCTCTCCGATCAAGTGTTACAATAATGAAACTGCAATGTTATGTTAAATGTATAGGTCAAAAAATATACATTTTAATTACTAAGACCATTGTTTTTATTGCCCTCTCTCAACCCAACCTCACCAATCTCCAACCCCCTCAAACTGAGCAACACTAGTCACACACAGTTAATCTTCAACTGTTTAAAAAACTGCTGTACAACCAATTTTTTTTCATCTAAAGTACACTCCCTCAAAAGTCCAAGCAATGCCGAGTACAAACACAAAACTAATACAGGTGCTTATCTGTGTATGAACATAAAACTTACATTCAAATTTGTCATAAGTTTATATGTCAAAAATTTAAATTTTGCACAGATTCTGAAATTCTCTTGCCATTCATGGGTGGCATTGAAGTTTAGTCTATTGCCAGTAATAAATAATTAATGTAGGCTTATTCCTATTACATATAATCATTCTTTTGTTTTTGTGCAAATTCTGTAGTGGTGTTGTAATTGGTATTTTTTGCTATTTACAAACATCTCTAAACCCGATATATAATAAAGCTACACACCAACCGAATGCCGAAAATCTATCGGGCTAGTATAAGGCTAATTATTAAATGAAATTACGTAATCAATTTGGTTCTAGAGGTAAGCGTTAGGCGCCATCTCTTATTAACATTAATAATTATAAATAAATTATTTAAATTAATTTATTTATAATTATTAATGTTAATAAGAGATGGCGCCTAACGCTTACCTTTAGAGCCAAATTGATTACGTAATTTCATTTAATAATTAGCCTTATACTAGCCCGATAGATTTTCGGCATTCGGTTGGTGTGTAGCTTTTTTGCTATTGTTTGCAATTTTTATAAACTTCTACGATTAGTGCTTCTAAAATGCATCCAAAGCATAATAGAGTGACACAACATGCATAAATTGCCACAAATATTACCATGGAAGCTAAACTGGACATTATAAAACTAAGTGCTCTAAGATGAAAAAAACCACATTTGAAATACCTGTTACTAAGTAGTAGCGAGGGGTAAATGAACGTAATATATTCTATTAAGTACATGAAGGATAAAACACTAACAATAAGTTCTGTTATTCTGTGTGCAAATGTATTTTCTAGGTTAGTTTTCAAATTATGATAAAACTTCAAGAACCTAATCTGTTCTTAAGTAGGGGAGTACTTGTATAACAATAAAAAAAACAAAACCCATTAAAGAATATATTGCTATAAGATGAGAAAAATTATACTATTTCCATACACAATTCTGTTTAATATGAAACATCAAACTGAATCACTTTTCCTTTCTAGAGAAAATATAACCTAAGTCTGTTCATGTTGTATTCATTAGATAATGATTGATTATAACACACAATCTAGAGTGTAGACAAACATATCTTGCTTCTGCTAAGTATACAGGTGCACAAGAATACAGGTAATCAGTAGTGGACTATTTGATGGCATGGCCACCATGCATCTCTGACTCTTCAGACCAAATCCTATCTTGACTCCTATGAAAGATAGCAAGCACAGTTTAAATCACAACGTTGTGGAGCAGCTCAAAATTAGCAAATTGACTTGCATGCTAAAGGCAGCCAACTAAGTTCAGGAAGAAAACTTGAGGAATGATTTAGCTTGTTTTAAACTGTGAGACCATACTGAGAAACCTTACATAGTTTCCCCTCCCATTTTTTGATAGTGTCCAACTGCTTTCCTTTTGAGTATTTTTACCAAACAAAAAAAGTTTTGCACTAATTTCCTTTTTGTAAAAATTTTGATATATATATATATACAAGGTGACTCAGACCACCCAATATACCCCTTTTAAAATGAAGGAAAACAAGTTTCATCAAAAATCCTATAAATCTGATACACTCTACTGAATGGTGATATTTTCAACTTCGGGTATCGACTGGAAACGGGTTGTCTAGATCAAAAGTGAAAGTTGAATTTTCTAAATGGAACATAGTATTTTTTATTTTAGATTTGGATTAAACTCCAGCAGTGGCTCCCAGAATTTTTTAATCAATCTCACAATTCAATATAAATGTAAATTTGCATTATATGAATCTCATTAAACTTAATTCTCGAATCTTATTAATTTTATCATTTATTACATATTTTTTCTTCTAATAAATGAAATAATTTGAAATGAATTTTACTTCTAGAATAATAAACTGAAGAGGTTTCAAATTATTCTGAATAATCTTGATTATTCTAATTTTTAACAATAAGGAATAATTTTTATAAATATATTAGTTATTTTTTCTTCATTAGATTTACTTTTTGTCTTTAAAATATTTTAAATTGATTAAAATTGAATTGTTTTTCAATTATTTATTGAGTAAGTAAATATAAAAATTCATAAAAGAACTTCAAATTAATCAAAAATATTCAATTTAATTTTAAAACAAACCTGTTGGAACATTGTGATGATGGACTTGATGTTGGTGATAAATAAATGTTTCTTTCTTTTAACATTTTTGGAGTAGATAGATTCAAAAATGGTGGTGAAAGACTGGAATAATTAGAAAATAACATATTTAAACTATCTAATTTAAAAAATTTAATACATACCCAAACTAATTTTATATATTTCATATCTACCTTTGATTAATAACAGAAGTATGAGACTGAGGTGTTCCTACTGGCACTATTCCTACAAAAATAAATTTTATTTATTCAAGTGGAATATAAAATTGAAGTTAATTATAAAATTTTAAAATAACTACAACAAATATTATAGATATGAAAAAGTAAATTAGACAAATTCAACTGTATTTTGAATCTTTTAAAAATTTTCTCAAATCTCATGGGAATGAGGAGAAAAAATTGAGATACAACAGGTTTTGAGATATAGAAGTTCCTAAACAGTAAATGGTAATAGGTTTGATTAGAGCAGTAGTTCTTAACCTTTTTAGAATCACGGAACACTTACAATTTTACAAGATTTTTGCGGAACACAGTTGCAAAATAAAACAGTATATATGTTTTTTATATTGCATAATATATTAAAAATCACATACTTAATAGTTTACATATCGGTCAATAGCAAATGACAATCAGTAAATGAAATTATTAAAAAATTTTGACAAATTTCTTTTTTTTTTTTTTTTTAGATATTTGGGCCTGATGGCTTTTACAAAAGTTTTCAATATATGGTCTTATGTGTGAAATTTCCTCTTCTATATTTGTCAGCCTTTCACGTTTCTTTGTCTTAGTAATCGTTAATGTTGAAAACCAAGCTCACATAAGTATGATGTTGAAAATTGTAATAAAATTTCAATCACTTTTTCAGAAATAGTTTTAAATTTTGTTTGAACAGAAATCCAAAATTCTTCAACCGTTATTTCAGAAAATTTCATTTTGAGAGTATGATCCATTGACAATGTAATGAATTCTTCCTCTTCTTGTAACAAAAACTCATAACTTGATGTGTTGACTACAGAAAATGGCTTTTGTATCCAATCGTAATTTTCAATATTCAATGCAGAAAAGTATTTTGCAAGTTTTTCTTACAATAATGCTAAATGTTGTGTTATAATAGGAATTATTTCATCAATATTGTTATTTTTGTTTAAAGGAAACATGTCGTTCTCCAAAGTGATATTTTTTTTTAAAATGATGATTGTCAGTGGATGTTACAATATTTTCATTTTTACCTTGCATACCAGTATTCATGTTATTTAAATAATTGAAGATATCAGCTAAATATTCCATTTCAATACACCAAATATTATTTGTAAGAAAAGTTTTCAAAATATCATTCCCTTCATTTTGAAAAAAACATTGACAATTCATCCTTAATAAGTTCCAAAATTCGGTTCAGCACTTTACCTCATGATAACCACCTTACTTCAATATGTAAAAGTAAAGATTTGTGCCGAGCTTCCACAGATGCACAAAGTTTTTTAAATAGGTGTGTTTGTAAGGGTTGTGATTTGATATGATGTAGTTTACAATAGTACATGAGCTTTACTGTTGATATTGGTGGACTTGTCAATTTGCAAAGCAAAGTATTGTTCTGAAAACTTATTAGTAACTGTTTTCTCAATATCTTCCGACATATGTATAATTCTGTTTTTTATTGTGTCGTCCAAATGAGGAATTTTCAAATTTCTTTTTTTGCATCATCACCAAACATAATTTGAATTATTACAGAACATGCTGGTAAAAGCATGTTCTGAAATAATTCATGCTCTGCTATGGTGTGTGGTTTTAAATTTTTAGAAATTATTTTGGCAACTTTATACGATGCAATTTGTGCTTTATTAGATGATATTACTATTTAAAAAATTTTTTTCCTTGATTAATTTGATTATTCAACAATCTTTGAAAATAATTCTTGTCTTTGGACTGGAGATTGGCATGTTTAGATGTAAAATGCTGTTTTAATTTTGCTGGTACCATTACACTATTACAACGCTTTTCCCCACAAACCATGCAAAGGGGAATTTGAACATCAGTATAAGTGAATCTGAAATCTAGATAATCATTAGAATATTGTCTATTGACATTTTTTATTTTGTTCTCCCTATTGTGAGTATCATTATTGATATTGCTTGTATTTGCACTAACACTAGCAATATCAGTGCCAGAATCATATTTTCATCTTAGAAATTTCTCTCTTTTGCCGTTTCAAATAATCATTTTTGGAGGGTAATTAGATCTATTTTAATTTCTATAAGACCAATTTGTTGCAAATGAACCTCTACTTACAATTACAAAAGAATATATTTTATGACACTGACAATCTGTCTAAAAGGTTGAACTTATTTGAAGAAAAACAAGAGTAGCCTTCTTAGAAAGAAACACGTCCATATACTTCGGTTGTTGCCATTCAACTGTTGCACACAGACTCTGCCTACACACAAAAGCAGATTTGATTCATGTTCTAATAGAAATCCATTAAAGAAATTGATAAAAGCCTACATAAGTACAAGTAAGGAAAATAAAACTAATAACAATGACTTTTACTTTTTCATTTTTTTCACCAGTTTTAATTTTTCACTGATTTTTTAAATTTTGGTGAAACACTTTCTCTAAGTTCACAGAACATCAGTTAAGAACCATTGGATTAGAGTATGGTATTTTATTAATAGCAAATGTACATACCTTATTAGGTATAAATAAAACATTTATGACATACTTTAACAGAAATAGTTTGTCAATAGTTTCTGATGCCAGACTTTCTTTAACTTATAGCTAGAGAAAAGCAGCATTAATTGCAACTATGTATTGCAAGAGATGTTTTTCAACTACAATTTATGCTATCAAAGTGTATTCAATAAGCTTTGAATTTGTAATTTACACTTCAGTCCATAGTTTGAGGTATAGAGGTTTTGGGAGAAAATTGAGATAAACATGGAAAATATATTGAATTTAGGCTAAAGATGCAGGGGAAAAAATAAATTCTGAGGTAAAGAGGTTTTCAATATAAACATATTTGAAATAGATTCAACTGTAATGGGAACAGATTTTTGACAATAGCAATTCATTTTCTGTTTAATTAAAAATATCAAAAATTTTTATAGAAGCAAGAAATAAGTAAAAAGACTTATATATTATACAGAAATTTTAACACCGGAATAGATAAATTACCCAACTTCACTGCCTGTAACCGGCGTTCTTCTTCTCCAATACAGAGGACTTTGCAAACGTTTTCGAACCTAATGTGGTTCTTCTTCAGGCGCAAAGTCCTCTGTATTGGAGAAGAAGAACGCCGGTTACAGGCAGTGAAGTTGGGTAATTTATATATTTTTAAAAATTAAATTAGAAAAATAAAGTGAAGCTCAATCTGCAATATAAAAGTGAATAAAATATCATCAGGAATTTCATAAAAAGATTAAAGACGACAATAAAACAAAGGAAATTTTCATCTGTAGTTAGTTCATTAACAAATGAAAATTTTACAACTGGAATAGAAATTAATGAGTATTTTCTAATTCAAAATTAGTCTTGTATCATCATAAATTTTCATTTAAAAAATAATTTCTAATTAAAAATTATATATGCATGAGATGTTTAAGATTTTTAAAATATGAATGCATTTAAAATGTTCTAAAATTTTTAAATTTCTATGTGAAATTATTAAATGCAACAAATAAGCAAACATGGTTAATTTACTTCAGATTCAATGGTGCCAAAAATATATAAATTCTAAACAAACATTAAAAACTATAATCAAAATAACACATTTAACGAGTTACTGAATTAACACACAATTTCTCAATTCAATAATAACTTAAAGAATTCAATTTTTTAGTAGTGAAGCTTGTTTCTCAATATGCTTTAAATATTATAATGAGTTTTTGAATGCATATACCAATATCTACTGTATATTGATTTAATTTTAAAATTTGGCAGTTAAATTACAATTTAAATAATTATTTTAACTGAATACTTATATTTAATATTGGATAAAATATGTAATAACAATGTAAAATTTCTACTAATTAATTATACTAATTGTATTTACAATATATATCTAAAGAATTTATTAAAAGAACTTTTAGCTACCGGTATACAAAACGTAATCATGAATTACTTTAGCCTACACATGTGTAATACAGTAATCTATAAAAGTTAAAGTCAAACTCTTCTGTCCTCTTAGTTATGAAAAAAAGACATATTTGAATTACGTAAAGAAATAGAAATATCAGCATGTCAGTGATTAAGATTATTCCTCTGAGTTAAAATGAGATTAAAAATATGCTATACTCTTTTACAGATAGTAATATTTTAAACATTTATTTTAATTAGAGTAACAACAGTTAAATCAGATTTTTGTATGAGTATATCTGTTTACATTAAAAAATTGTAGTTTGATTAATTGAAAACAATTTTGTTTATTGAGTGAGTAAATCAAAGAAGGAAGATATAACTGACTTCTACATATACAAAACTTAAAGAAATAACTTATTAAAACAAATATATCAACAAATTGGAAATTTATGAAATTATAAAATAATGAAATATAAAGATAATCTATACTAATATTATAAAGTAGTAATGTTTGTAAGTTTGTATGCAAGGGCTAATCTCCGAAACTACTCATCCAATTTCAAAAATTCTTTCACCAATATTTACAATGGAACTTCAGAGTGGACATAGGCTGTATATTATTCCGTTAAACATTCATATAAATTAAAAGATATCATCTAGGGTTAAGGCTTTTATGTCCAACAGATGGTGCTATGAGTACGACGCCCTAAGTTTGCTTTTCTGTGAGGCATTATGCTTTTCTGTAAAGATGAACTAAAGCAGATCATCTTCTATCTATCTATATAAATAAAAATGTAATGTTCGTTTGTTCCTACAGATTCCTTTGAAATTTTGACACAATGCTGCATTTGAATAAGCACGTGTTTTTATATAATATATGTGTCGAAATTTCCCCCACTGGGGGGAGAGGGACAAGATTAAGGCTTACCGTGAAGAACTTGGCTTGTATTATACTAATTTAGATGCGGTGTTTTGCATTTTTGATTGTGTTTTAATAGGGTACATCAAGAGAATGTACAATAAGAAGAGAATTTTCAAAAAATTCTCCCCCCTCTACGGTGGATGTGTTATACATTTATAATAGATATATTTTGAGCCACAACAATGCATGGCGGGATCTGCTAATGAAATAAAAAGAAATTGAAATATAAAGATATGATCCCAGATCTGTTATACTTACTGATTATTACTACATTTCAAAAATACACCAACCAGCCAAAACATTATGACCACACCTTATCAATGCAAGAACATTCCTATAGACACACAGCAACCCATGTCAAGGTCAGTAAATGAATATATATGAGTAAGAAGGTTGTAAAATCTAGTTGTTACAATGTGCAAATGGGTAAAGCAGCAGATTAATTTGACTTCAACAATGGTCAAATTATGATTGTCAGACACATTGGTGTTGGCATCTCCAAAACAGCAAAGTTCATGGGTTATTTGCATTCATCTGTAGTAAATGTCTATCAAAGGTGTTCCAAACATGGCAAAACAACGAACCATTGACAAGACAGTGGGCCAACAACGCACACCTCATTGATGAAGGTCAGCACAGACCAGGAAGCAAATGATTTTGAGTCAGATTACCACATAGTAAGCACACAACTTTAAAAATGTTTATGCATGCTAAAGTTCTAGACTTCAAATAATATTTTTAAAGAAATGAAATGAATATGCTTTAATTAGAATAAATGTAAAGAAACTGGTTGAAAAAAGGATGATCAGGTGATAAATTGAAAGGATGATTGAAAAAGAGGTGAAAACCAAAATCATAAGTTATGTGCCAGATGATGCCTTCTGAAGTGCCACTTTGAGCATGCATTCCATAAGTTCACCATCCTTGGCATAGGCTGTCTTGTACAAAGAAACAGAAGAGTTACTGTGACACAAAACTTTCAGTTTTAATAGTGATTACGATATGAGTGTGTCAGAATACACTGTTCATTAAATACTTCTGAATATGAGGCCACAGATCTAGTCTTCTACCTCTCTTAACAATGTTTATCACTAACAGTGCTTGCAATGTTAGTGATAAACATCGGTCAAATTTTGATGCATCGGCATCCAGGTCCATTCCTCGATGGTCAAATTTTGATGCTGATGCATCAAAATTTCACCATTGAGGAATGGAAAAAGGTTGTCTGGTCTGACAAATCATGATTCATAAATTCAATTGAACACTTGTGGTTTTAGTTGTAGAAATACGTTTGTGATGATAATAGGATAGGTTTGTGATCAAAACCACATAATTTGAAGGAAGGCTCTTTTGGTAATATGGTTCTAGTTCTCACTATACACTTACCAGAATCTAGTAGAATCTGCACCTTATCAGGCAGTGTGTGTTTTGGTAGCAAGAAGAGGATGAACATCCTATTAAGTATACAGTCATAATGTTTTGGCTGGTTGATGTATATTGGTTAATAAATGGTTGAATTAAAAAAATATAGATTTTCCTTTCATTATAAATGTTTTCAATTTTTAAAGAAGAAAAAATAAAACTTTCAATAAATTAAAAATGAAAGGAAAAGTTAGCTTTTAAAATAAATACACCATAATTTGTAAAATTTAAAAGGCATTTG
>NW_019385823.1:176257-194071 GCF_000671375.1 Centruroides sculpturatus | reverse complement strand
CAATTCTGAATGAAAATAAATGCAAATTTTTAACACTAAAAAGTGGAAAGAAAGCTTTAGTGAACTTAGTAATGAATAAATTAGTTGAAAATAATAAATTTCGTTTTCAAAATAATATTTGCAGTTGTAAGAAAGATAGAATTCAATTGATGAAATGTTGTGTCAAAATAATGTTCAACGTATTAATAAATAATTATTGCAAACTTATAAATGATAGATTAAAAGAAAGGAATCTAGTTAGAAAGTTAATGACATTATAATCAGTATTAATGTTACTTTTTAAATGTCATTAACTTTCTAACTGGATTCCTTTCTTTTAATCTATCATTTATAATTTTGCAATAATTATTTATTAATATGTTGGACATTATTTTGACACAGCATTTCATCAATTGAATTCTATCTTTCTTATTACAACTGTAATTATTATTTTGAAAACAAAATTCATTATTTTCAACTAATTTATTCATTACTAAGTTCACTAAAGCTTTCTTTCCACTTTTTAGTGTTAAAAATTTGCATTTATTTTCATTCAGAATTGTCTGAAATATCTGANTTAATCAGTCATTTATAATTTTGCAATAATTATTTATTAATATATATGTTGGACATTATTTTGACACAACATTTCATCAATTGAATTCTATCTTTCTTATTACAACTGCAAATATTATTTTGAAAACAAAATTCATTATTTTCAACTAATTTATTCATTACTAAGTTCACTAAAGCTTTCTTTCCACTTTTTAATGTTAAAAATTTGCATTTATTTTCATTCAGAATTGTCTGAAATATCTGAAAGGTGGTATTGCATATTACAACAACAAATTCTTGTGGCAATTTGACCTCCTTTTGCCAAATCATTATCTGAGCATTCATATTCCAGTGGAGAATCACATGCTAGTAATAATTTACAGCAATTTACATTGTTCACAAGTTTTCTTAATAACTGAGTATCTAACATATCCTGCAGTGTAAATCAGAATTGACATGTTCTGTTCTCTAATAATAATATCATCAGATTATTCTATTATGATTTCAAATGCTTCTTCAACATCAGAATTAAATTTATTCAACTTTGCACTATTAGAACAAGATTCAAGAAATGCTCTAATTTAAAAATTCCCAATTTTGGATGACTTCATATTTAGCAGGCTTATTAATTTTAGTTTTCTTTCTGATTTAATAATTTCAGAAACAGAAATATGATAGTTACTTCCTGACATTTGTCTATACTGTCTAAAGTGAGCTTCCAGCATATCTATTTGAAATTTATCCAACAACACAATTTGCTCCAAGTTTATTTAATATAAACTTTGTAAGTTCATACANTAAATATGAAGTCATCCAAAATTGGAAATTTAAAGCTTACAGCATTTCTCCAGTCTAGTGCTAATAGTGCAAATTTAATTCTGATGTTGAAGAAGCATTTGAAAGCATAATAGAATAATTTGATGACATTACTATTACAGAACGGACCACCTCAATTCTGATTTACACTTTTTTGCAGGATTTTCTGCAGAATATTTTTTTTTGCAGAATAGATATATTTTTAGATTCAAACAATTATATATATAAATTGAAAAATAAATTATAAACATTTAAAAAACATTTCAATTAATAGAACATTAAATATTTTACTTAAAACTGTGTTCCACGAATATAATAATTTTATACACTGTAATTATATCAACATCCGCAGCACCATCTATCGTTTGAGAAAGTTATTTATATTGAGTAATAGTAATGCCCCGCCATCTATCGCAAACAATTTGAATTATTTTAACGTATTTCGGAAAATCGTAAATAAAATATATTTTTAATAAAAAAAATTTGATTACATTTTTAAAAAATAACAATAAAAGACAATTATCACAATTACAGAGCCAATTCAATGTTTAAACAATTTAAATATTTTATTATTTCCAAAATATCAACACAGTAATAAATTATGTAAATTATAAATTCAGTTTATTATATAAAAAATATTTTAATCTATCTATTAAGAAAAACCATTTGAAACAGTTATGAAAAAGTATAAAAATAAGTGAAATTATTGTTTATAATGACGAAACACAAAACACGTCACTACCCAAGGTCACGTGAATACTGTACTTTTGCTACGTCAAACTTGACTGACAAGTAACCGTTTAAATCCCTTTTGTTTAAAAGGACAAAGAGAAATTTCCCTAGCCGTAAAAATTTTAAAACTTTCTGTAATAAAATAAAAATTTCAATTTAATAATACGTTATAATGAAAACATATTAAAATAGAAATATATAAATGAATTTTATACAAATAAAATTTTAAAAAAATTATAATATAGCTAAAAATCTCTAATTTATTTGTTATTAATATCTACCGATTAATTAAAAATATTAATTATATAGTATAATGAATCTAATATTTATTAAAGAATTTACGTGAATGTAAAAACGTACGAAGACTGGCAGCACTATGGAAACTTTCACAAATACCGTTAAAAAAATGAAATTAAAATTTAAATGAACATAATTAACGATAAATGTAATATACTAATACTTGTATATAAAAAGGAATAAATAGTATACTATCAGATAGTACATTCATTAAACGTAAAATTAAATTAATTGCATTCGAAAAACCGTTATAAGTAGCCAATATATCAGCTTTCTGACACAAAAAAAACAACTAAAATATATTACTTCTAACATTCAAAAAGTTAACCCCTCGGTTCTCACAAGGTATTACTGTACTTTGTTCTACTCGATTATAATCTTATGTAAATCATTAAGTATAACTTCGACGATATTTAACAAAGGTATAGAATAACGCAATAAAACAGTGTCTAGACATAAATATTTGTTTGTAATTCAAAATGACCTTCGCAACACAAGGTAATATCGCTGTTCAAGGCAGCTACACAGCAAGTACTTACGAACGCTACTTCCGTGTTAGAAACAGCAGCGTTATTATATTAATTTTTTGTTAATTTATTGAATTATTAATTATCATATTCTTTAATTTTATATGTTAAATTGAATAGCTTTACTTCATTATATTCGAAATGTATTTTAATTTGTAAAATAATATTAATAAATATAAATTATACGATATTGAAACTACAGTGGCTCTGTCTAATTGTTGAAAAGGTTCCTTGCGATTCATCAATTTGCTCATGTTAAGTTTAAAATTTTTATATTTAGCGTAAATTATAAAATGAATATAAATTTAATTCGAGTGTAAAGAATTATAATATTTTCTGATAATAATTAAAGTACATGTGATAAGCTTCATTATAGTTTATTTTTTATAGTAGAGTATTGCGAATTATAATTAATTATAACCTAATTAATACATATTTACCGTATTGTTGTATATAAATTAATATTATTCATGATATTAAGTATTCAAATAATCATTTAGTACGTTTAGTTTTAGAAAGGAATTAAATGAAAATTTTTGTATTTACGAATATTATAAACAGCATCAATATAAATAAGTGTGTACATATTTCACAATTAATATCCTTATTCATAAAAAAGATTACAATATAAAATTATAAACTATTTATTAACGCATTAAATGTGCTGCAAATTAAATAGAAGTTTTGAAATTTTTTCTACATATTATTTTATGACGTCATTAAAATTAATTTGGAAGATACATTTTATAAAATTTTGATATACTTCGCTACTTTATTTTTTATTTAATCAGCGTAAACAGG
The DNA here is from genome assembly GCF_000671375.1 of Centruroides sculpturatus. Taxonomy (NCBI): domain Eukaryota; kingdom Metazoa; phylum Arthropoda; class Arachnida; order Scorpiones; family Buthidae; genus Centruroides; species Centruroides sculpturatus. The sequence continues at coordinate 190,364 of NW_019385823.1, read as the reverse complement.
AACGGTGTAAGCAGTGTTATGCTTACATCAGTTTTGTGCATAAATCAACAACGATTTCCTTAACTCTTCCGGTAACATTTAAAATTTTTGTATCGCTGTCTGTTATAATACTTTTTTAACAAACTTTTTATATTTTTAACTATTATGAAATAGCACAAATCTTAGTTTTGAGGGTTGAGATACGTTTTATATAAAACTGTAAATTCTAATAAAAAGTAAAGTCGTCATTAAGTCCGAACATACTAAAAATATACACGAGCTTTTTTATTTCCTCACCCTCGATCTTTAATCACCTAAATTTAAAACGTCAGTCTCCTTAATAAACAAATGTTCCTGCAAAATTTCAGGAATTTTCGACAAAAGGTACACGAGCTATTAAACAGAATGAACAAAATCGTGCTCCCAAACACACAATAACATTTATACATAGAAAATTTACCCCCAACATTTTTTTGCATCTCTCACATTTCACTGTGTTTAAGTCCAAAATATAAAAATATTAAGAAGATCATGTTTTGACTGATGGCTTTACTTTTCTTCTGTTATACATACTAGCTGGAAAAGTAAAAATTAAAGAAAATGAGTATAAGAAAAAATTACAACGTTGCAAATTTTGCGTACTGAACAGAAGTCTACCTTCGCTGTGTACAGTGTAATGTAGTAGAGATTAATTCCTAATGAAAAACAAGTTTGAATGTTTCATAATTTATATATATATTGATAATAAGCGCAGAGCCCAAACGGTTAGGAGTTGAAAGTTTAAATTTGGTACACAGGGTACGTCACGAGAACGTACACTAAGAAGGGATTTTTCGAAATTGAAATGTGAAGATCTGATTCCACTGTATTACTTTAGATGCGGTTTTTTGCGTTATTCCTAAAAATCGAACGTACTTTTAGACCCAGTTAAACTTTTTTTAATTAGCCTCGGAGTAGAGGTCCTAATTCTTGCACCTGATGAAAGCGAATATGATCGGCTGTATAACTATAAAGGTTATCTTACGTAAGTGTTTATCACACCCAATAATCAATCTAACACGTTATAAAAGTATTTTTTCCTCTACTGAACACAATTTAAAAATTTTTTTTAAATGTGTTAGATTGGGCACTCGGTGTAATAAATTCTTACGTAAGATAACCTTTGTAAATTAAATACTATAATATAATATAGAACAGTTAGAAGTACAGAATAATCTGATAATCTTATCTTTGCTGTTGTTGTTTTTTGCCTGATGAGCAATGCTGGGCTCATCTGCTAGCAACAACATACTTATAAAGAGAACGACATTGCTGGTAACATAAAAACAACAGGAAAAATCGTTGTCAATTAAATTATTGTTGAGTTGGTTTTTTGCACATGAGAAACTTTAATTAACGACCAGGGGTTTGATCAGATTACACCTACATGTAGGCGCGAAATTCGGGAATGTCTTTTGCTCGGGACAGTTGAACGAACAGGACGTGATCGGAATCCACTGCAAACTATAACCAACCAATTAGTAGTTCTTTGTGAGAAAGCAAACGGGAATTTTACGATTAGAAATATCTTTCAACATTCAAAGATCCTGACAATTATCCTATGCAAATGATGTGCACTTATAAATAACAAACAAACGTAACATAATCATGTTATTTTTTCGAATATTACTTGTATATTTTAAAAATTAATTAATATTGATAATTCTCCATTTATTACGACATAATTTCACGAATCATTGGCATTTGTTTATATGAAAATACTAGCTGTTACCTACGGCTTTGCCCGCGCGGATTTCGCAATTTGATAGAAATAACTCTCCCTCCCTACTTCACTAAGATTCTCAATCATTAGTTGTTACCAATTTGGTAAAATAACTGATTTTTGTTTGTTTCAAATTATGGACTGCTAATGCGCCTGAATTCAAGTTTCAAATATTATGGGATTCCGAGATACGATAAATGTGAGTTCATTTTTTTTCTTTTTTGAAACATAAGTGACTTTACCTGAAAATTTCTCCAGTATAAATATTTACTGAAAAAAAAAGTTTCAGTTACACCAATACCGCGTTGTAAACCACGTTTTGGTAATGCCTTTTGGGCTAAGACTTTTTAAGTCTTAATTCTCTCGCTCTTCCCCCGCGGGGAAATTTTGAAAAATCGCTTCTTAGTGTGCACTCCTACCTGTCTACCAAATTTCATCTCTAGGTTCAACGGTTTGCTCTGGACGATGATGAATCAAGTCAGTCAGTCAAGACATGTAATTTTATATATAGGTCTATAGATACACGAATATCTACGTAACGATTTAAACTTGTTGTATATTTTTTATATTGTTTCTTACAGATATAAAGAAAATATAAATCTATATCGAGTTTAATATTTTAAGGCATTGCTAAATGTCATTAAAAGTCGACTAGACCAGTTAAGACGATATATATGTAACCACTTATATTTACTTGATAATTGTTTAAATATAACAAATTTTTAATTCACTTACATTGTAGAGTCCAGCCTTTATTTTGCTTTAAATCTTCTAATAAACGCATCCCACCTTCGATACACGAGCGAGTGACGTTTACTTCTTCAGTAATTTTCAACATGACGGGATGCATCAATCGAGCGACATTACTCGTGACATAATTAAATATATCGTGAAAATCGTTTAAAATACGACCAGCCTTTTCTACGTCATCGGAATCTGCGCATATGTTCGACTTGGAGGAATTTTCAACAATAGTGAAATCAGCAAAAGGAATTATCAAGACGAAAACACAGACAAGAATTATTCGATTTCTCATGATTTTAACTGCAGAATTATTTCTGATAATACTGAGTTGTTCAGTAATATATATGTATATATTAATTAATATTAATTTGATTCAAGTTTTTACTTATATTAATTTTTCCAATCAGAAAACTTTTATCGAAAACAGGAAGAAAGTCGACAAATTTTAACCGGAAAATATAATAAAAACTCGAATTTATCAAATATAATAGTTTTGGCTTATCTCGGTTTGTGATCTGTTTTCGTTTTCCTTCCTATGAAACTTGAAAACCAATAAAAGAAGAAAACAAGTTAACTTCGAGAAGTAATAGAACAAACCAATTAACATCTTTAAGGAAAAAGTAAAATTTTCAATGGAGTCAGTTAACGACTAATTTGAAAATCTTCGTTAAAGAAAATTCTCATTAAGTTGGGACTTGTAGAAATATATTCAGAAGAACCCTCTGCTAACAACTAAACGATAAACTTTTGTTTAAATAACAANCATATTGATAAATTTGACTTTTTATTACATTTACCGGTTAAAATTTGTTGACTTAGTTCCAATTTTCGATAGAAATTTTTCCGCAACTCGGCCGCAACCTCTGTAATAGAACAAATCAATTAACATCTTTAATTAAGGAAAAAGTAAAATTTTCAATGGAGTTGGTTAACGACTAATTTAAAAAACTTCGTTCAAGAAACTTCTCATTAAGATGGGACTTCTAGAAATATATTTAGAAGAGCCCGCTGCTAACAATTAATCGATAAGCTTTTGTTTAAAACAACAAGTGATATGGTTTTGATGTTTAAATAAAACAATTTTTTCAATTGCAAATGGCGGGCTTTTCTGAACTTAGCTCTAGAAGTCGGATTTTCTTGCACACGTACTTTACATTTAATGTTTTCCGGTTGAATTGTTTAAAATACTAGCTTAATTTATAACTGTTAAAAATTTAAACTGAATTATTACGAAGATTTCGTGTTTTAATTATTTCGATTTGGTCTAAAAATGGTAACGAAAACGTCGTTATTTATGTTATTCGTAATGCTACTAAACGAGAGTTGTGATGCTTATAAAAATGTATCGTAAAAAAACAGATTTGTCGTCTGTGTAACAAATAATTTCTTATTCTATATTTATATATTTATTTGTAAATATATGAAATTCGCTAATCATAAATATCAAATCAGCTGTTTAAAATTATGTTGTGTAACGTGCAAGTTTTCAGGAAACAAAAGATAAAAATACGCCAAACAAAACAATTAATTTATATCGTATTATTTAAATATTTTCCTCAAATGTTCTCGAATTTAAAATGATAGAATTGATAGAAACGATAAAATGCATAATGTTTACTTTAATTTAAAATTCCATTCAATTTAAAATTGAAGTAAACATGATGCATTTTTCCTTAGATTATATGAAAAATTCTAAGTAAATGCATCAAAGTGTTTTTCGAATTTTAGATATCAGTTATATGTTATAAAAAACTTTGCTAAAGTTAAAATTTATAAAACAAATTATTAAAGAGTACTTTGAATATGTAAGAGAATCGCCAAGTAATATTTTAATACGTCGGTGATTAATATTTTAATGAATAATCATTGCTTATAAACTGAAATAAAATTATAAAATTCACATATTTTAGGTTAAATCTTACATTCAAAGTTCGGCTAATTTAAAAACTATAAAAAGTTTTTAAAAATATACAGTACTTCGCAAAGATAGATACTGAAGAAACTGAATGTGTCTAAGTGCGATGTTTGTAAAGGCATGTGAACTAAATCTTAATGTGAATTTAATTTATCAAACATAATTGAATTTCACAGACATTTTTGTATTGAAACCTACTAAACTAATGTCAATAATATATGGTAAGAAATTTCAAGCTTACTAAAGTAAATTTTTGGAAATAAATCCTCTGATAAACTGTTCATAATAATAATCAGAAGTTTTTATTTGAAATTGCTTAAGAAGCTTCATTATAATAAAACTGGAATTATTTTTCGTTGTCGTCTTTCGTGTCCTTCATCGATTTCCTGTTTTTCCGAATACGTTTCCTCATTTTGCAAGACTTAGACACCAATACACAGTAATAAGTCTTAATAATACGATCTGTCCTGGTAGAAATTTAAATAATAAAATTGCATAACAAGGACACAAATGCTTAAGAACAAATTACATAAACATTTCCTTACAGTAGTAAATTAGAAGAAATAACGAAAATATTTATAATTATTTTTTTCTATTTAGTTTGGATCCAGTAACATCACAATTGTTTTAATCAAATTAAGAAAAGGGTTATCTTTTGTGTTTGTCAAGTGTTTTTGTGAGGAATCGTGGAAGTTATCAGATTTCCTCTGTCGACGTCACTATATTAACTTATATCGACATACGGACTCAAGATGATTAAATTTAAAATTTGATTATGTTTACAGAGATTTTATAAAACGATGATAAATGGGAAATTATATCCTATAACATTATAACAATACATCATTATCGAACATACTTTGTTCTGAAAGTTTAGGCTTTCTATCTTAACTAGAAGTGCATGAAATTTGAGGATGATGCAAACGAAGTAAAATCTAAGCATTTAAAACTGAATAAACTTTTTATTAGAATTGAAAATTATCTTTTCCTACAGAAAATATTTTATATATCTTATAATAAAATTTATTTATTTTTTATTTAAACAAATAAGAGTAAATACAATTAATTTTAGTTTCCAGCTTGAGAATTATTAAAGGGTTCTGTATATCCGCGTACTTACCTTATATTAGTTGTTAATTTGTTTGTTCGTTTCGATACTTTAGCTGTATTTGAATCAACAGAAGTGGGCTTTGTTCATTAAAACGTTTGTGAATAATATACAAATACAATAAATTTTGCATAGTCCATCCATCACTCGACAATCCTACAATTAATTTACGAGTTACTCCTTGTTGATGTACAGTATATTAAAGAAAAGATTTTTGAACAATTAAGTATTTTGTGAGTGCGCTTCCATGCGCATAGAATTCAAATATGATCTTCTAATTACTTGATTCAAGTATTTTAAATAATACTTGAATCAAGTAATATTTAATAGTCTTATATTAAGTTAAATAACATCAAATTTTGTCAGAATAAAAATATGAAATCTAACATAAATAATATATTTTTTCTGATCAATTGAAAGAATACTATGAATACAAGAATACAATTGAATCTATGAAAGAATACTTCATTAAAGATTATATATGATTATTAACTTGTACTCTGAATAAGCTCACACATATTTACATCTAATTATTGTAATAATTCTAGGAGCTACTTATTTTTATATTTATATATTTTTGTCTTCCATAAAATAGCCTCTTTGAACATAGGTTTTATATTTATCAACTTCCAATTCTATTTTCATTGCTTCAGATACAATTTCATAATTACTAAAATAGAATTTAATCTAAATATATAAAATTGCTTGTCCTGATGACTGACTGAATGAATGACTCACTCACTCACTCACTGATTCATCATCGCCCAGAGCAAACTGCTTAACCTAAAGAGGTGAAATTTAGTAGACAGTTAGGGTACGTCATGGAAACGCTCACTAAGAAGGAATTTTTCGAAATTCCCCCGCGGGGGGAGAGGAGAGGACTAATGCTTAACCGGAAGAATGGCTTCCACTGTACTATTTTAGATGCGATTTTTTGTTTTTATCTGCGTTTTAGTAGGGTATGCCATGGCAATGCACCCTAAGAAGGGATTTTTCGAAATTTTCCCGCGGGGGGAGAGGAAGAGGATTTAGTCTTCATCGAGTACTTAGGTGTATTAAATTAATAACATTTCAGACATTGTTATAAATATTTTTATATATTTCGATTTAAAAAATGTTCGAACCGTTTTAAATTCGAATTTATTTTTGCATATTGGTTTGATTATAAAACGATTGTAAACGTTCCAGAAAATTGATCAAATTGAAAATAGTTCGTTTGATTCGCGACAATTCCCATCATTCTCAGCGGTAGGTGTTATATAACAATTACTATGGTTGTCGAAATACTAAATATAAATGACGTTAGCTTGCAAAAGCTGCGAGTAACAGCTAGTATTGTATAAATAAAGAAGTATCGAAAGGAAATTTTTAAATAATATGAATCTAATCTTTCGCTGAATTTATCTCTAAATTTGATTATGTTAAAAAGTAATTTAATTAATAAAACCTCTATATGTTACACGAAAATAGTATTTTATATGAAGTTTGAATTTTCTACAGCGCCATCTTTCGTTTAAAATAGTCATTTATATTTTCTAAAGTGATCTATTAATATTAAGAATGTCCCGCCATCTATCGCAAATATTTTGAATTATTTAAACGTATTTCAAAAAATCGCAAATCTATATCTATACTACTATATAAAGAGAACGCATTTTTCGTTTGTGATCACTAACCGTGAAAACTACTGAACCAATCGTTACCAAACATTAACTGTAGCATCTTTATGTTTCCTGGAATGTTTACCATTAATCAAACCTACAGATTTTTTATTAATAAATAAAACTGCTACGGATTTTTGTCTGTCTATTTCTCTCTCTCTTCACTAGATGGCGACACACGCTGTCTATAAGAAAAGTTTATTATTGAAATTTACCATTATATTTGAAGAACTGACATTAAATTATAATTAGTTAATTAGCAAAATCTTTGAAGAATTAAAAAAGTGACGTCATCACGCTAGATGGCCGTATGTGTACAGTACTTATGGCGGGTTTTCGAATCGTTTCTGCAGGTAATTGTACAAAATATTCGAAATAGTTATTGGTGAATATTTTTGAGATTGATTGATAAATAATGCCGAGAGCTGCAAGAGCACGAATAAGAAGAAACAGTTCATAATTGTAGACGACGTGAATCTACACTTCTACAGCAAATACTGGAACGGCAACTAATTTGTTCGGCTCAGAATCGAATGCGTGTAGCGAGGAATTTTTTAGGTTTCACATCAATTTAATATATTCAGAATTTTTATGATATTATTTTTTTATATTTTGCAAAACTCTACTGCAATAGTACACATTGATCACTCAAAAATAATTAATGTACAATTAGTTCAAATTTTCTAAGTTCTATATGTATATAAGAGCGGGCAGGCCGCGACAAGGATGCTAGTAAAACATATTTTTATTAAGAAATTTGCTAACATTCTTACAAAATGACAATAAAACATAATTACCATAATGATAGAGCCAATTCCATGTTTAAATAATTAAACTATTTATATTAAAAACAACATTTCCGTCGAAAATAATATAAATAATAACGTTTTTGATATGCTTTAATACAAACATATCATAACTTATTCGTTTGTTAAAAAATAAAAGAAATAATAACATTTCGCATTTATAAAAAAAAATAAAAGCTTTATAAACGAAACAAGGCAGTACCCCAGTCACGTGAACACAACTTCCCCTACGTCATCCTAGTCTGACGTCACCGTTTAAATAACCGGTTTAAAAGGACAAAGGAAAATCCAAATAAATGAATATAACTTTAAAACTAAAACTTAATAATACTCTAAAATGAAAACATATTAATTAAAATACACTGGACGACAAAAAAAATAACGCACCATGAAGGACTTGTTGGATTTGAATAAAAATTGATATATGACATCGTCATTGCTAGACAGATATATGATTGCAACCATAAAACAAAAACATACTTTATTGTGCAGTAATATGCAATACAGTGCAGGTACTAATATCCTGTTGGGCCGCCTCTAGCGCGGATACAAGCTGTGATACGCCTCGGCATGGAGGCATAAAGGTCGCGAATAATGTTCTGAGGCATATCTGTCCATGCATGATGCAATTGGGACTCAAGATGAGTCAGATCCTGTGGCTGTCGCAGCTGGCGACCCAAGTGGTCCCACACATGTTCGATTAACGATAAATCTGGAGATCATGCAGGCCAAGGAAGTGTGGAAACGTTATGNGCTTCTAGTTAAAAGGTCTTTATAAATTTCCTTATATGGTGCTAAGCACTTATGAAGAATAAAGCAAGTATGGAATAAGGGAAAAACATTCGGCAACATCAGAAGCAGAAGCGTCGCGATCTGGCAACATTGAAACAAGTTTCGAGAAGGACCACCTGTATCGACAGAAGGCGAGAAGAGAAAATTTACATACTTAAGTACTAGCAGTTGACGAAAATAATAATTTTCGTGAACTATTAGTACTTAAGTATGTAAAAATATATTACATTTCCAGTTGTACGAGGGTTTTATCCAATTCTCGAACCGTGTCAGAGTGAATCCGTGCTATAAAAGTACCGTGTTACACGGGGGATGGTACCAATTCTCGAACCGTGTTAGTGCGAATCTGTGCTATAGAAGTGCCGTGTTATACGGGGGTTACCTGTACCTACATGTAGAATGTACTGTACATGTAAAAACCTACGTAAAATGGCAGCACTGTTGATTCGATTGTTGGCTAAACAAAGAACTGTTAGAAAATTTACTAAAATTAAAATTAACATAATTTACGATAATTGTAATAAACTAATACTTTAATGTAACATAGAATTAATAGTATACTATCAATTAATACATTAACCAGACTTACAATTTAATTACATTAGATGAAATTGCAATTAATTTACAGATCATTAACGTAAACAATAAAATACGAATTTAAAAAGAAAATAATACAAAATATAAGCAGATAAATAATATACCAAACAGAAGTACACATACTTCCATGCAGAGCCGGCCCTACCATAGGGCGAACGGAGCAGCCGCTCCAGGCGCTAAATCCTAGGGGGCGCCTCAGTGGTAAAAAAAGTAAAGAAAAAAATTTTTTTTTACTTTTCGATATTTTAATTGCAAACGTGTGGTCAGTATGTGAATGGCCTTATCTGTTGAGACGCGCGTGGGTCGAGTGCGTGGGCGAGGTTCCACCCCCCGGGCGCCATAATAGAATCTCGCTCCATCCTAAAACTTGCCTGGGGCCGGCACTGCTTCCATGTTAGAATTATTGGTTTTTATATTTTGAACACAAACATTTGGTTTTATTAGGATTTCTTTCCCGGGATCCCGGAATTCCCGCCGTTTATTCCCTACGAGAAAAAATCCCGGGAAATCTCGCATTTCAATAATAATTTATCATGTCAGGTTTTCTTTCTATTATTTATTATACGAAAAGTTGTATCTGAAGACTCACCTAAGAGAGAAATTTTGATGTTTCATGCTGCATATTATTACCTATGTTTTACAAGTCTCTACTTGTTAGTTCATGTAACATCTATGTATTGTGTTTGCGCATCATTGAACAGCGGAGCACTCGCTGAAAGTAAGTATCACTCATCGCACTTTAGTTTATTTTTTATTTCATCTTTAGAAATAAAATAGTATTTTCTTTCGTAATCATTAAAACTCCCAATGAAACGCTTTATTTTACTTTCATCTTATAATGCAGGAGAACATAAATTAATTGAGCCTAACGTGTCCGTATGGGTGAGATTGGCCCTACACTTTTAGTTACTTACTAGAAAGTAAATTAAATTATTTAAATTTATGATATTTCTGTATGATCTTTTTTATCCATATAAAATTGTATTTTACTATCTCATCCCGGAATTTCCCGGGATCCCGGAAAAAGAAATTATTTTTCCCGTAATCCCGCTGGAGGCAAATTTCCCGAAAAATGAAAAACCCTAGATATTATACGAATAGGTACTTGTGAATCTTTATCCCAGATGGTGGCGCTGCCCTGGCGACCAACATCTCAACTAGTACCTGAATCCCCTGGAAACAAATTAACTCGGCCGGCTAGCCTACCAACACACGTGTTATCAACTTAGTTTTGTTATTTCAACGTTGTTAATTAAAACTTTTCAATAATTTTAAGAAAAAGTTAACAAACAATTAAATTAGTTTAAATTATCGTTTATTTTAAAGTATATTACATGTCTACATAGTCATTTACATTATTACATATTACTGGCATATTGTTTAGGGCTGCCATTTTTCCGCGATTGCTTTTAATATGTTTTCAAAAGCATTTCCTTGTCCCAATGACTTCTTCCACATAAACTCTGCAAGGTAAGACTCCAGATGATGGCGACCCGTGCCTCGTTGTTTTTTGTTGCGCCATTTAGCGGAGCCCCACAGTCTTTCGATGTTTTAAGTGTGAGCACCCGTTGTTGGATCAACGAAATTATATTTATGATTTACAGTAAAATGACTGTAACCTGCTCTTTCTAATTCATCCGTCCTGTAAGCTCGCCAACAGTTAGAATAAATTGTTGATTCTTGTTCAATGTGCTCCACGATTTTTGTCATTGGTGTGGTTGATTCTCTTTTAGGAACTGGAACGAGAAAACAATCACCAGTTTCTCGGCATATTCCGCCGAATATCCACTGTTGTGGAAGAACCCTTCCAGCGTTGCTTTTTCGCCTTGTGAAAAGCGTTTCTTCGATTTCTACGATTTTTACGGGACCGCCTATTAGCCTGTTCGGTTGTTTCAACAAATGTAAAAAACATACCTTCCTCAAAAAACTATTCCAGTCTATAGTTGTTTTTGTTGCAAATATTTAGATGTTTTCGACACTACTTTGTAGATGTAACTTCCTCTGTCCAATGGTAAATAAATCGTACCGCCGTTAAAAATAGTATCCGTGATCAGCTAAACCAATTATTGGAACGGATGCTTATCATTACATCACAGCTACTTATGGTGCATCTCCAAACACCTTTAGACATATTTAATTTTATTTCATGCCCGTTTTTGCATATTCGAACACTAGGTAAAATACCTTTCTCTTGAAAAAACAATATAGATTTTATAATATAGAACAATAACAAAAGAATAAATGTCTACGTATAACGTAGACATTTATTCTTTTTCACAAAGGTTTGGAAAACACGTGTCTGTTGGTAGGTCAACTGGCTGAGTCAATTTGTTTCCAGGGGATACAAGTACTAGTTGAGATGTTGTCGCCAGGGCGTCGCCACCATCTGGGATAAAGATTCACAAGTACCGAATTTTTTCATCATATAAGTACATATCCCCCAATGACCTTGAAATTGGCCTGATCATACCTACTCCTGGAAGTTTCGGCATTCCGAAAGTAGAAGCGGGATAAACCTAAATGATGGAATGGAGGTTGACAACGTGTGGGAGGAAATGGGAGGAGCTAAAGGAAAAGAAAACAAAAAGAAAGGAAAACAGTCTAAAAATGCCTTAGGGGACATAACATCAACACTGGGCAGATGTATGTCTAAACGTAAAACAGCTTAGTTAACTATTGTGTAAATATATCCCAAAATTGTTGTAAATTACCGTAATAACAAATGTAATAATCGAATTTACTAATTTATAGAAATGTAAAACCTGAAGAGGGGTGCAAGTTACACAAAAGTATTGCACCCGAAAAGCATAGTAAATAAGTAAATAAAGAATACGAAGATAAGCTTTTGTCTCTGATTAAATGCGGTCCAGACAAAAAAACGGCGGTTATTTCTGTGGAATTAACCCATGAAGTTTCATCAATTTTTTGAGAAAATATTTTCTTTGAAAAATTGACTTATTAAAAGAATATAAAGAAAACCGCACCATTGATATAATACATAGCTATTACTTACAGTAGAAATTTTCCTTGTTTTTACGAGTTTTTTATTTATTATTTATTTTATTAATTTAAGGTCATTTTATTAGATTTTTTTAGTACAGAATGTCTTTTAATAATTCAAAATAGAAAAAAATGAAGGCCTTTTAACGTTATCCGTTTATGTAAGCTACACGTTGAAGTGAGTCTTTTAAGAGTGGTTCATCAAGGTTATTTGAATGAAAACTTTTCGATAATTAAATATGTGAAAGTTACTAGTAATTTTATAACGTGTATAAATTCAGATTTAATGTGTTTACAATTGTCATTATAATAATAAAGAAAATGAATGGTTGTTATTTTAGAACCGTCGAAGAAAGTATTTTACAATTACACACTACAATTTAGATATGTTTTTAAAATAAGCAACATTAAATGCACATTGATGACAACAAAATAAACTCCAATTATAATCAGTCCTCCTTCATCTTAATGTATTTTGTAATTCCTAAGTTTTTTAAAGAAATAAATAATATTTAAACGTTTGTTACATAAAAAAATAAATATTACATTGCATATTATACAAGTGGATGGAGGCAAAACACGTGCGATTTATAATCGAACCTATTCATTCAAATCATGCTACTTAATGTTTTTTTTTTTTTTTTTTTTTTTTAACTCTTTCCGCTCTGCGGGCACTAAGACAGTCTCTTTTAGCAAGCCCATTTTGGGTTCGGTCAAGCCCACAATGGAACGGCCGGGTGGTGAGGGATGGGGCCCGACATATTAGTACGGACCACACCCCGAAAAATTCATGGGGTATTTTTTCGAATTCGATCCCGGGTCCCCCAGAGCAGTAGGTTACCAGCTTGACTGCCCGGCCTTCCGGCTATCCGGCCAACTGCTCTACTTAATGCTTATAAATCATGATTACAAATAAAAACCTTGCATTCATTTCAAATATAGTAGCGGAATAGGTACAGTACAATTACACCTCTGAACGAGACGGTTAAGTCATTATCGGAGCTGTAGAGCGTAAAATGTCAATGGGAACATACCTGCACAATGTGATCCGTCAGGAGATGCAGCGCCCCGAATTCGGGTCGGGAGCGATCGCTAGTCGCATCGCTCAGTGAAGAATACTGCGTTTAACTATTTAGCCCACATGACTACGCCAGCTTCGAGTAACCTACTATTTGTGGAGTATTCGATGTTATATAGTTTGAGGAGGTGGTTGTTAATGAAGTTAAAATTATAATTTGCTTTATGTAATATGCAAATAATAGGAGTTATTTTGTTTTTAATTTAAAAATAGAGAAATTTAAACATTCGTTTTATTCTGATCGTCAATGTTCGATAAATTTAATATCAAACATAAAGAGAATAACCAATGTTTGTAAAAATGTACTAAAGGGTAATTGCATTAATCATATTTCAAGATAAAGAAGTAAACATGTCTCACTGGCGATTTAAAACACAATCAGGGCAGAATTTGAAAATATAACGAGCATTTATTTTTGTGCCATTATCATTATATATATATATATGTAATGATGATGATGTCACAAAAATAAATATATATATATATATATATATTGTCAATGTAATTAATGTAAACGATCGTCGCGATTGCTGTACGCGCGGTTTTATTTGTGTTTTGGGCGGTTTTTGTGTGGCAGCACGGTGAGAGTGGTGGAGGAGTTATATATAGTGGGGAACCGGAAACCATTCTTCTGGTTCCTGGCGTGTTTAAAGTGAAGTTCGGTA
>NW_019385823.1:118573-166579 GCF_000671375.1 Centruroides sculpturatus | reverse complement strand
ATATTATATTCATTTTTTTACAAATTAAAAGACAAAGTCGTTCTAAAAATATATATTTCAGACGATTACCATTTTTACAGAGTGTTCTAGAACAAAGTACAGACAGCTGGACCTTCCTTTTTAGGCTACACAACTGCCTATATTTAAAAAGTTCCTTAAAAACACAAAAAAAAACAATAAATATTAAGAAAAAATCTTCTTCAAAATTGGAATGGTAAATCTTACGACGTCTTGTTACTTCATCCTTATCCATTAGGTTTCTGGCTCTTTATCTACTGAGAATTAGCGCTGACAAATGTAGATTATGCCGATATCCCTCTGGTGACGAATTTTAGCGATATATTTGAATTTCCGTCAGATGAATAAATTACTTTTTTACAAATTAAAAGACAAAGTCGTTCTAAAAATATATATTTCAGACCATTACCATTCCAATTTTAAAGAAGATTTTTTCTTAATATTTATTGGTTTTCTTGTGTTTTTAAGGAACTTTTTAAATATAGGCAGTTGTGTAGCCTAAAAAGGAAGGTCCAGCTGTCTGTACTTTGTTCTAGAACACTCTGTAAAAATGGTAATCGTCTGAAATATATATTTTTAGAACGACTTTGTCTTTTAATTTGTAAAAAAATTAATTTGTTTGATAAGTTCTTTTCTTTCTCTCTTTTTGTTTTCGTGGGTTCTTTTTCTTTTTGATATCAACCAAGAAAATTAATTTTGTCATAAAAATGTATATTAATGTAATGATTAGTTTTAATTTCATTAAAAAATTTCTGTCAATTAGAGGTAATTCGGTTTTTTATCTTAATAAATTTCATAATCTCAAATGCCGTTTTGTGATGAATCGATAATTCAGAACTGATTTCACATTGTTTTTGTTTTCAGACATTGTGTATTATGTATTGCAGACCTAATTATCTACAATTCGTTTGTTATTTTAGTTTGTTGTATTACTATTATATTTTTCTTTGTACAATAGGAAGAAAACTTCTTCTTCTGAAATAAATAAATAAGAATTAAATAACGTTGACTGCATAACTTAAACAACGTCGTGTAAACAGTTTCCTCATCTTGGAAAATAAAATACGAAACTTTGATTAATTTTGCTTACCGGAAAATTCTGAATATTATGAAATATTACATAAATAATACATTAAAATTTAAACTCAAATTACAGAAAACGTATATAATTCAACTATCGAAAATTACATTTTTCAAAAATTATAGAAACAATTTTAGAAATAAACAAAGTCTTACCAAATTTATTTCTGTAACTGAGTATGGGCTTCTAATTTTCCCAAAGACATAAAGATAAACTACAGGATGTAGAAGGTAAATCCATAATCCCAGTCGATTCATTACGACGAAGAAGTTGAAAGAGAGGAATTTGTTCATGACACCTACAATATTATATACTTATGTATAGAAATTATGTTAACAATGTTTATATACATAAATGATATCAATAATCTTATTAATTGATAAAGGGGAAATTTACCCATTTTTACTTTTTTTATATACGACTGGGATATATATTGTAGGGCGGTGAGTGTTCATGTATATGGCGTTTATCACATATTTAATTGGAAATGGGCGTTATCTGAAATTATAAAACTGTGAGAATACGGACGCTATTTTTATTTTCACACTAACTGCGTAGTAAGCGAGGATGACTTTCGTCGTCCGAAGAGGGACCACCCCCCTCCAGGGGATCGCTTGCTTACGAGATAACTGCGTCGTTTAAATAAATATCCAATGGGCTGCAGAAAAACGTATGACGATGCAGAGAGGTTAGTCATGAAGGTCATCGACGAGGGACCACGATGTCCCGTGACCCCCCATAAGTCCGAGCGACCCGGCGACAAATGACCAAATAAGGTAATGAATTTTTCTACAACGAGGGAAAGACGTCAACGAGATCCCAGATTTTTCCCACGCTAAAGGGTATAAAAGGGAAACGATCTAACACCCCGAAAGCGATCGTCGGGGAAGAGACAACGAAGTGGACTCTTCCAACGAAGCTCATAATCGCCGCTCCAGACAAGGTAAAAAGACTGAATATTTTCTACTCTCTCCATATACGCTGGAATTACTCCTCGAAGAGGTTAACAGAAGAACCCTCCGAGCGAACTCCACCAGGAATAATTCTACAGATTAGGAGCGACGGAGGCATACACCGTAACCGGACTTAGCCGAACGGCCTGAGAAGGACATCACTCCACATAGCCTTCAAAGTGCACATCGAATTTAGAAGACGACGATCCCAGTGCGTCCTACCAACGCCCTATATGGAAAGATCGCATCCTACGAGGTAAACCCTTGCCATAATTATCTCTCTCCAACGTACGGTCTCTCTCTCGACCTTTAGCATTTGGATAGGTTAGGGTAGAATATAGTATATCTATTCATATCTTGATTCGCGTGTGTTGATTTTCTTATCTTTATGTATAATTATTTTATTTGTTTAGTAAATGTGTTATTTATTTAAACCCGTGTAGTCAATTGGACACCTGGTCACGACTTCCGACTCCTCCCCACTCATATCTTTAGCCCTCCTATAGCCATTCTCTGACAGCCAAGCCGGTAAGTGGGGAGAAGCTCTGGCTCTACCCCCTCGGTTCGCACAAAACGTTCGAAAAACACATTTGCGTACCCGCTTCTTTCTGAATTTAAAAGTGACCACAACGCTATGGAGGCTCACGATTTCATTTGGAAAGCGTTTGATAAAACCTCTATAGAAGTGAGGTGTCAACCACCTGTTTCAAACAACAAATAGATGAAAATGGCAATAATGTGAGTTTGTTTGCTGTCATCATAATGGAACTACTTCCGAACATCTCTCTTATGAATCAACTTTGTTGTAAACTGCATCATTTGAACACCGACATCAAAAAACTGACAAAGTTCGATATGACCATGACAACGCGCCAACATATAGAGCGAGGCTGATCTTAAAGAATTTGGCTAATCTGTGTTGGGAGGATGTGCCTCATCCACCTGACAGCCTAGATTCTAGGGCCTAGACTCTAGGCTGTAAGGTGTTATGTCCATGGTATGTCTAGGGCCTAGACATACCATGGACATAACAAGACCATACTAGACCTACCAACTATTTCGGGCCCAGCAGAGACATGTTGCTAATGTAGAGTTCAATGGCAATACCCAACCTACGAGACGTTATATAAAGAAACCCTAGAATTGTACTTTCAAGGGATTGGAAGTTTACGGTCAAGAAGCCGAGATATGGTTCATATTACCAACAGACTAAACTATTGTTAAATTAATTGTCAATAAAATATTTGTTTTACCTTTTGCAATGTCTAAATTTTACCCTTACAACCTAATAAAATATTTAACAACTGTGGATATTTTTATTTCTTATCCATATTATACATCATAAAATATACAAAGTCGATTCTTTCATTTTATACTTGTTGAAATCCTTACGAAAACCCCTTAACGTTTGTATTCATAAAATAAAAGCTATGACATTACGATATATGATAAAATATTCAAAACTTTTTTTTATACAGTACTTCTTTACATTTCAGTATATTAGTAGATATAGCTATGAATAGTTTTGCTATAAAATGACATTACTCATTTTATTAGTTTCCATAAGTGTATAGAGAATTCATTCAATGCATTATGTTTTATTCGTGGACCATGTTAAACGGTAGTATCCAGAAAACAATTTTAATTCCATTCGTTTGAAACGTTACAAAATTTTCACTCGACATTTACAAATTGCCACTGGGAAAAAACACAAATGTTTTCGCTTGTCCGCTCAGTTTTGTAAGCCTATCTTTTGCAACTGAAATACTGGTACCTGTTTCTTTTGTATATTTGTTTTGCTGACAGAAAGCAATACCAGAAAGTTGCTAATTGTACAAGCTTTCTTTTTATTATCACTTTCTTGGCTGCTGTATATAAAGGAGTAAAAGTACAGCGATGAATTAGAAAATAAACCCAAAGATTTTTACATTTTTGGACATACAACATCCTGAATCGTCGAGAAATACGAAAACATTTCGAAATAATTTCCGTATGAATGTTATTGTTAATATGACATAATTTTTGTTCATTTTTTTAAACCTTAGTAACTCCTGTTATTTTTATGGAAAATTTTTGAAAGTCTGCAGGAGGTTTGCTTATTACAGGAATTGATGTTGTTAAATTGTTTTTATTAAAGGACGAAGGGATGGAGTAATAATGGGGATTGTGTGTACCTCGAGTAGGGTCAAACTTAATGACTATTTTCCGTTTACAAAACTCATCACAACTTACACAAAATTAAGCTTTTTCCTATTTTATACAAGTGAAAAATATAAAAAATTTTATAGGAAATTTGATAAGGATGGCGCTACCAAAATTACAAATGTTTGCAGGCAAGTTGAGCAACTCTTTGTTGGTTTGTTTTTTGTAGGATATTGTTCACATGCTTTGTGAAATTTGTGATTACACGTTCGAACAAAAGTCCTATTNATATATAGGCACGTAAACAAAGTATTCATAGAACTAGTACATTTTGAAGGAAAATAGTACATTTTTTAAGGCGCTTCAGTACGTTTTGAAATTTCATTACGGCAACACTGCAGTTATACCAGGATCTCTCCTAGCTGGATCCAACAGAAGGTGCGAAATTCTTACAAAACCACGCATTTTAGGTGTTTGCATTATTGCAAAGACAATAATTATTCAAAGAAACAGAAAGTAAATGTATTTATGGAACCAAAGCATTAAAAATTGTTTCAAGTATAGAAACGAGAGTTTAATGAGAAACGGAGAGTTCATTATAAAAGAGTAAATTTTAAAAGAAAAGCATTGTAAAAGTAATATAAAGATCTCACCCACTTAAAAAATTTAAAAGAGAAATTGGATGGACACATTGAGATATGAAAACGTGATGAAATAATTGATAATGTTTATGCATCTGCAGATACATCAGAATGCAAAACATATCAAGTCGATGGCTTTGTTGAAAAAAATTTTTAAATTTACAGATTGTGCAGTTTGTGTTAATTAAGGCATTAACCAAAGTTGAAAGTAATCACCCTAAGACAGAATTGACTAACTTAGAAACAAATAGCAGATTTACATACCCAATACATTTCTTTATTACTACTTAGTCAAAGTTAAGAAACAACAGTTATCAGTCAGTATGGTTAGTGATGGCATTTTGAATGAGATTATACAAGAATGTACTGTACATACCTATGTGAGGTCAGGGGGCCGTCAAAAATTAAATTACGCAAGTTTACGGTAGGGTCCTGCCACTAGGCGTGTTTTGTCGGACACGCCTTCGATTTAAACAAAAAACAAAAAGAAATAGTTAAGGCGCGAGGGTAAGAGTCTCACCGAAGTCTAGGAATGAGCCACTCAGAAGGATGAATACGAATAACAAGAGTTTATTATCGAAAAGCAAAGTGTTGAAAAAAATTATAAAATTCGATTCAGGAAATTTACCTACTTCTATCTATAAAATGAATGTATCCGAACTGCGCGACTCAAAACATACCAGGAAAATAGTTGTGTTCTCTTCATTTTTTACTCTTTCTTCCTGTTTTCTTCCTTTTCGTCTTCTTTCTCCTTTACTTGGTCCTTCACTCAGCCTTTACTAGGTTCGTCGCTAAGTCTATTGTCTCTTCTCCGGTCAATCCCCTGTCCGGCCAGTCAGTCAGTCTCTGAATCCTCCTCTCACTCTGTTAATTTCGTAACTTCTTTCTATTTTATTCTTTGTTTTTCACCAATCATGCTTTTGTTCCGGAGGAAGGTGAAGTAATTTGTAAAATGTATGATTGGTCATTTAGTGGTCTTTCTCCTCTCTTGTCAATGAAGAATGATTTGCGTCCATATCCATCAATCATATAACACCATCGAAAATGAGCGAAACTTCGCGCATTCCCATCATCTTTTCCTTCGCATGTTGTGAGATTTATAACAGTTAATTGATAATTTTTTTATTCTAGTTTGTTTCCCTAAATTATTTTAAATTGATATTACTGAAAATTTGAAAAGGAGAAGTCCCTAAAATCAGAAAAACAGGCGAAATTTTTTTACAACGTTTTGTTGATAGATAAAGAATCTCGGTCCCACGTTTACATACGTAACTTTGAGATCTGATTCCAAAGGGCATCCCGTCCGATAGCTAACTGTTCTTTACACAACCGGACAGAACAAAAAAGGATATAAAATGCACATAGAGTTTAAAATACAATAAAAATTCTAATTGATTATTAAAGCGAATACATTATTAGAAAATAAATATAAAGTGATTAAAATTAAAACTATACAGATATAACAGTTAACAATTTTTTGGGGAGAAGGTGGGTCTCACAGCCCTGTCACATACTCGTATTTATGTAAAGCTCTTTAAGATGAAATGATAATATATTATGCACTTCAAAGGTACAGTTATTCTTCCAAACAGCATAACATGTAAGTGCAAGGCGTGTAACGAAATTAAAAAGTAATCAACGATTAACAAGCTTAAATTACGGTCAATAGCTAAAGTAATAAACTTTTTAAACCTTTTTTTACAGTATAAAAAGGTTTGTTTAATAAAGAGTTTTTTAAATTACTTACGTATTCTGTTACTTTTAGATTATTTTATGTAAATTTCACTAATTTTATTGATAGTAAGTCAAATTAAAAAACAATTTGCAATTGTATTTGTTGTTCTAGTCGTAATCAATGGTAAAAATCTCGTAACGAGAGTTTTGTAAATTTTCCCGCTGTATTGAGCTTTTATTAAAAAAAACTTTCATGTTTTTAAGCAGAAAATAAAATTGTGTGTTGTACCATATGTTATAAGGTTTCGTTGTAGAAACTTTTTATGTTTTTAAATTAATCTTTACCTTTCCTGAGATATTAAATTCAGCGAAATATACCCCAACACACAAACTACACACTCATATATATACACGTCCACGCAATCTTTTGACTATTTTATCGACTTTTATTAGACTCAAAATGTGGAAATTAGCAAAAAACTCTCAGAGTGAATTGTTAAGAATGTAAAATTTATTATAATCAAGTAACATTAAACAGTGATATTGTTATAAAAACAGAAGTAACAAATCTATAACAAAGTTTACCTATAAACTTTGCATATGAAGCTAAAAAAAAAAACATCAGTTTTTTAAGCTGATTAAAAGTTATCTTTTAATCTAAAAATTAAATACCTTTCCCTAATTATTTTATGTAGATTATGACAATTAACAATGCGAAATATTTTAATTTTTTTCATTTTTGTTTTGAAAAATGTCTTTAAGTTAAAATTTTGTTTTCATTCAATTTCATAATAGTTATGGAATATTTCTTCTAGTTGAACGATGAAATTAAATGTGTTTTCATCGCAAAAAACAGTATTTTCTTTAAAATATTTGATTCTTGTCAATCTTTCATACGGCATTTCGTATGGATTCAATCTTCCAACTGAGTTTATGCATTTTTCAGAAGTTTTAGTATTATTTTTGATGCTTTTTATTGAGTATCCAATAACGCAATATAGAAAATTCACAAAAGTAAAAAAATACAGGCGATTTTTTTTATTTTTTGCGTTCCTGTTATCGAATTAGAATTTATTTTTACTATAAGTAATAGATATGTTCTATGGAGATTTTTTGTACTAGCTGTTACCTCGCCCGCACCGATTTTGCAAGCAAACCCCATTTATATTCAGTATTTCAACAACCATAGTAATTGTTATATAACACCTACCGCTGAGAATCAAACGAACTATTTTCAATTTGATCAATTTTCTGGAACGTTTACAATCGTTCTTTAATCGAACCAATATGCAATAACTAATTCGAATTTAAAACGGTTCGAACATTTGGTTAAAAAATCGAAACATATAAAAATATTTATAACAATGTGTGAAATGTTATCAATTTAATACACCTAAGTGAATGAACTACACCTAATGAATGAATGAATTTAATACACGTAATAAAACAAAAAAATCGCATTTAAAATAGTACAGTAGAAGCTGTTCTGAGAGAGCATTAAGGCTTAACCTGAAGCTGTTCTTCAGGTTAAGCCTTAATGCTCTCTCTCTCTCTCTTCCCCGCGGGGGAATTTCGAAAAATCCCTTCTTAATGTGCGTTTTCATGACATACCCTAACTGTGTAGCAATTGTCACCTCTTTAGGTTCAGCAGTTTGCTCTGGACGATGATGAATCAGTCAATCAGTCAGGACAAGTAATTTTATATATTTAAATTGTTAGAGCGTAAGTAGAAGTCATATTTGGAATTGTGTTTCTACTTTTGCTTTCGTTATTTTTGATGTTTATATCATAATTAGAACGAGTTGACAAGTGTGTGTATGATTTCAAGTGTATTTGTTAACGTATCATACGTACAGTACACCAATGAAACTATTTACACAAAATTTGTATATATATTTATTAAGAATTGTATACACTTTATTAGATTATAGCCAAATATTTCATATAATGACATAACCACCCAATGGGTTCCAATTGTTTCGAAAGATCAGATAACGTTGACAATCCAAGCAAGCATTACAAATTACAACAGTTCCCCAGAAATCCGACACGGAAAAACATCGATATTAATTTTCATGCTGCAAGCATAATACAAAATTGTTATAAATGTTATATGTTTATTTTGTATATTGTGTTATATTCCCTTATTTGTTAGACGTAGAAAAAGCAGATGTCCCATATCCCTCTGTTATATCTCTTTTCTTTCACTTCCAGATATTAACGGATTATTTATATGAATAATCGATTAATTTTTTTTATGTTGTGTTTCATTTCTTTCATTTTTATTATACGTACTTTTTCTTATAACTTTTCTTGAAAACATATTCATGCAGAAAATATGAAACTGGAATTTCGAAAAACATGTAACAGAATACTGCTCCAATAGTGGAAAAAAACATCACCAACAGAAATAGCATCCACTAAAAAAATATACAGATTTATCAATGTTTAAAATAAATTTACTATATTTATTTGCTTAAATACATATATGTATTTAAGCAAATAAATTTACTATATTTATTTGCTTAAATACATATATTTACAGTATTTACACATATATGTATTTTTTAAAATAAATTTACTATATTTATTTGCTTAAATACATATATGTGTAAATACTGTAAATATAGCTTAAATTTAAAAGATATTACTTATTAAACAGCNCTATATTTATTTGCTTAATTAAAGACATATATGAAAATACTGTAAATTTAGCTTAAATTTAAAGATATTACTTATTAAACAGCAAATGTAATATTTTATCTAAGTAAATAATTAATTAAAAAAGTCAATGAGAGGAAACATGGAAAACAATAAAATTAGTAAATGTATTTGTCAGGACAACAACAATACTATAGAAAATAGAAAAAGCTGTAACCGTTGTCATTAAGTTCTTTCATATACCTCAAAAACATTTGTGTTTCTAAGATGTATGAAAAGACTTAAGAATATGTTTACAGTTTCTTCTATTATTTAACTGTGCTCTGCTACTTTTGGACCATCGACCATCTTTGGACAAGCTCTCTTTGCACCATGTTTTTTTTTTTGGTAACTATCGCGACACTTCACTTGCAACGAATTTTGTCGTAAGGTATTCCTAAGTATGTGACGCATATTCGCTAGTTTCAAATTCTTTTCGCTTATTTTTTATTTAAATTTGTTTTCCGCTTCGGACCAAATTGACCACATAGTACCTTCAAAGTTTTATAATATTTTTCCATATTCCAGGGTTGTGTGACGTGCGTAGCATAATAATATGGCGATACGACGGAAACTTTCTCACGAAGATGTTCAACAGTGTTCAGGTGAGCTAAGTGAAGTACAGTTAAAATGTGCCTAACTTTGCAGAATATAAGAAAGACAAACGGCTAAATTTCTTGAAGGAATTAGTTTTCGGTTTGATTTTCCACTTGCACTTCAATGATTTAAAGTGCAGCAAACGCCGAAAGATATCAATCAGGTCACTCGCAGTTTTTACATTGTACCAGAAGCATCCTCACCAGCCGCAAGCACTACATATATTCATCCAGGTTAACGCAAAAAATGCTATATTTTGCNAAACTTAATGACTATTTTCCGTTTAGAAAACTCATCACAACTTACACAAAATTAAGCTTTTTCCTATTTTATACAAGTGAAAAATATAAAAATTTTTTTATAAAATTTGATAAAGATGGCGCTACCAAAATTACAAATGTTTGCAGGAAAGTTGAGCAACTCTTTGTTGGTTTTTTTTGTAGGATATTGTTCATAAGCTTTGTGAAATTTGTGATTACTCGTTCGAACAAAAGTCCCATTTAAGTTCGTGTAGGTAATAAGCCTGTCAACAAATTGTAAGATCAATATGTTGTTTAGTTTACTCAAAACTAACAATGTTTAACGGTCAATTTTTATTACGAACAAAATAAATAGAATAAGTAATCACGTTTTAAACAACTACTTCTACACATTTTAGTTTTCATTTTTACAAAAGTGCAATTTTCATTGTTAATTACTTATGAGACCATCATGAGAAAATTGTTCAATCTCTTTCTTTAATTAAGAACGTCTCTACCATGGCGATGATTGTTAGTGTTTATGTAATATGTAGTTTATGTCTAACGTCTAACTCTGATGGATTTTAACGATTCACTTGAGTTTATTTTTGAATGGTTGCTTTTAAATATCAAGCTACAAAACAGTGAATTTGGAAAAAGAAAAACCCAAAAAATGTATTATTATGTTGCTGCTATATACTCAGAAAGGCCATACATAGATAGTCTTAAAATAGCAATTCATCAGTTTTGAAGAAACAAAGAAAATTATGAAGAAAACAAGATCTCGTTAAAAGACATCAATATCCTCGCGGAATTACAGACGTGTATTTCGTTTGAAAACTTAACAGAGTATATCCACATGAGAAATTTATATGAAAGTGTAGCAATAGTTATACCTTCAAGTGAAAAACGTTATGGAGAAACAAGAACGAAAGTCGCATTAAAGTAAAGCGTGAGCCGAAATTGACTGAGGCACCTAAACACTCAAAATTAGATTCGACTAAGAAGTATATATTCTAGACTAAAGAGTGCCACGATGTGGTATTTTTAGATGAAAAGGAGTTTAATCTTCTTGATCCAGACAGAAATAATGCACATTGATTTGTTTTCTGTATGATACATATGAAATGTTTTAGTAGTGAAATGGGTGAAGGTTCTGTCATAACTTAGGGAGCGTTCTCAAATGATGATAAACTTGTTTGTTAAAGCTAGCATTAAATAAATATCCAACTATCAGCTGTTATTAAAAATATTTGCTCCCGCATAGATAATATTTCACAATAAACTAATAGTTTTATTAAAAAGTCAATGCCTCCTAACATAACTTAAAAACAATTCAAGACTGACTTAAGACAAATTAATGTTTTACCTTAGCCATTAAGAAATTCCATTGAAAACTTTTGAGGTATTTAAAGTCAGAACGTAGTCGCAAGCAATCGCTAATTTTCACAGGTTCAAGAACTTGAATGCGAAATTACACACTAATGGAATAACATTGACAACGATATATTGAAAAAGTCGATAAATCAATAACAAACAAGCTTCTTACATTCATACGAAGAACTGAAGCAACAATCAACTATAATTCAAGAAAGTTACTTTTGAATCTTTGTTTTTATGGTAGTCTCATAATCTATTGACAGTGAAAATTTGACTTTTGTGAAACTATTAATTAAAATGTGTTAAAGTTATTGAACTAATTGTCCAAAATATGATTAACACTTGTATTTGTTATATTGATAATAATAATTGAGCATTAATCATTGTTAAATTTCAGAAATCTTACGATATGTAGTTGTCTTGTATTTTCTTAACAGATTGTACTTCAATTAAATTATTTTCTATAGAAGGATAATTGTTTGTTAGGAACAAAATTTTATTTGTTTTTGTGCTCTTATATTTAGTGAAATCTATTCAGCAAGCATACGTTGGTTGTTCAAAAAGTCAGAACATGTTTTGAATGTGAATGTGTATGTAGAAAATTTATATCATTGGCACGACTATTAAACATAACTTTTTAAAAATATGTATATTTCGTACTTATTTCCAAAACGAAATTTATATATTTGCAATGATAATAACCAGACGAACCAATATTTTGATATGCTACGTGTATTTATGGAATGTGTTATTCTCGGTTAGAGATAGCCTTGAAAGGCTACATATATATCGAGTTTCCGAATGTTAGCTGTCTACTTATATCATCTCTACGACAATTTTTAAAATTTAGATTTGGATCAGTTGTTAAAAACTGATCCAAATCTAAATTTTAAAAATTGTCGTAGAGATGATATAAGTAGACAGTTTTTCATACAATTTTGGTTTTCTATGCAATGGAGCTCAGTTTCTTACTACTTAGTGTTTGATGAACCAATGTGACTGCACACATCTGCCGATCAATAGTAAATGCAGTATTTCTATTGCTTCATCCATAAATTAAGATGAAAATCAATTTATCTAATACTGTATGATTTAGTTTGATCTTGAAGTAAGAAATATTTCTTTCAGTTTTCTGCGTTTCATTTTATTTTAATATATCTTTGTAAACATTACTTAATCCTCCTTTTATTTTTATTATATAAGAAGCACTAGAAATTACAATAGAATTTCCGTACAATACATAAGATTATCAACATGCCTCCATATCCTGAAATGCATACTACACATATCCAAGCTATTAAAGCTGTCCATGCAATCGGAGAAATAATCTGATGTGCCATAATTAACGATTCATTTGGAAACAAGTCAGTTTTGCAACTATGAAAACTGAGCAAAAACAGCAATCCCAACAGAGAAATCGTCGAAATCCAACATGAAATAAATATCTCCTGGAAAAAAGTACAGATTTAAAATTTTTTTCATTATCGTGTAGCTGTATTTTATTGAGTTTTATTTCTGTAATCTATCCATTGTTATGTGAAGTATTTCAAACTGCCAAACGAAATATCCATTAATTTAAAAACGTACAATTTATAATTCAGTTTACTTTTCTAGATATGCATTGCATTTTTGCCAGTGTTATAAACACACTATTCTCACTCATTATAATTTTACTGTAGAAATTATATATTAGTGATGCCACGAATAGTGATTTTGCCGAATACCGAATACCGAACATTCGGCTACGCTCTTGGCCGACGCGCCGAATATTCGGCGGCCGAATGTTCGGCAAAATATGTGTACATTTCGCGGGTGATATGTTACGACCTGATACATTGCGGTGGGTGCGGTAGCGATACTGTGGGCACATTTGTTTTATTTGCGAGTAGATCATGTCACAACATGCATTATTTGTTCATTGTTACATCAAATTGCGTTACTAATTATTACTAAAAAATATCACTGTATCACTTTATATGAAAACTGTTCACCTAGATCGGACAGCAGACCTTTACAAGCGGTGGTCAGCAAACGCAAAACAGTATCCAAGCCTGACAGAATTCGCTAAGATTTATCTATCGTCTCCCGGCAGTAGTGTATATAGTGAGAAGCTATTTTCAGAAGCAGGTATAGTTTATGAGGAAAAGCGCAATCGTTTGCTATCAACAAATGCTGAAAAAATTGTTTTCATTCATTACAACTTACCACTGATAGATTTTAAGTATTAAATGTAATAATTTATGATTAAAATAAATACGTTTTTGAGTAATATGTGCGGTTTTTTTTCATGATTTGGTATTCGGTATTCGGCCGAATGTTGCATACTATTCGGCCGAATACCGAATATTAAAAAAAAGTAGCCGAATAGGCCGAATACCGAATAGTAGCCGAATATTCGTGGCATCACTATTATATATACAAACTTGATGTCTATTTACAATTTTATGAAAAACAATTATAAGTAGAAATTCAATTGTGAGTACAATAGTAAGATCATAGGTGATTACTGACGAGTTAGGTTTTAATTAATATACTGTACTAAGGGAAGAGATACAAACAATAACAAGTGCTAGTTCACAAGAACGTCCGAAGTAGACACAAGTTTTATATAGAAAAATTTTTACATATTATAAGTTGTACTTTCCTACTATCTTAATGAGATCCAGAAGTATATAAAAGTGAGTAATTCTATGTTAACAATTTAGTTAACTCTGTATGTAAGTACTGTAGTATTAATATATATAATATTATGTTAATAGTATAAAACTCGATAAGTACTTGTACCCCGGAATTGATTTTACTTATAATGGTTCGTTTTAAAAGCACGTATAAATAAAAAGTAGTCAGCAAGTTGAAATTTATAATTTCCACAGTAAAGTTATAGTGACAGGATCTTTATACCATTGAAAAAGAATTGAGATTGTACGTCAACTGTCTTTTCTCTTTTACATACAAGTATGTATAAGAGAAAATTGAATAATAAATTGTACGTTGATAAACCAACGGATATTTCGTTTGACTGTTTGAAATACTAAAACTGACAATGAAAAGTTTATACAGTTAAAACTCATAGATTTTAAAATCAAATTTAAAATTTATCATGTTTCATATTCAATCATACAAAACAAATTTTTATCAATCTAAAAATTATTTAAATATTAATATAATTTTTTATTGTTACTTAAACTTTATCCACGATTACCAGTAGAATAATTTTCTGGATGTACTTTATTATTAACGATATTATTAAAGCCATCCATGCCAAACAACACTATAACGTTATCATACAGAAAAATATCAGAAAATGAAGTTCTTGGGTATACAATTAAAATATGGGATACTGAAAAGGATTCTATAAGAGTTTTTGTTAATATTATTTATTATAAATCCAATAATCAACTCTCAATTAAGTCAGCCAGCAAGTATTGAGAAGGAAGGAAAATGACAAAATTTATTCGAAAGTTTGCATTAAATTTCAATCCACGTACCGATACAAGTATAGAATTATAACCTCGCTTATTGTCTGGCATTATAAATATTCGCTACACATTATTACCTTCTTACTAAATATAACCAAATGTGAAACAAATATTTAAACTAACTGTTTGTGAAATACTACATTTATAGTGCTCGATGGATTTCAAATATATCTGTAACAAAATTAAATTTACTTCTATTTATTTATGAAATTTATTTATGACACGTATAAAAATGAAGATAATACAGTGGAACCTCGGTATACATCTGCTTTAGAAAACGTCCAATTCGGAATACGTCCTGTTTGGACGAAATAAATTTTGCTCGGTATACGACTTTTGTTCGGTATACGACTTAATTATATGCGCCATCTATCAACAAGTAGCACTTTCGGTGTACTACACTAGACTAGACGTTCGCGGTGCTACGGTTTATAACTTTGTTAAATTTCTTCTGATTTTAATTTGTAAGTAACATTTTATTATTTTTATTAATCATGAATTGCAAAAGGGCAACAGAAAAATAAAAAAATGACTAGAATCACAACGGAACTGAAAAAAGAGATTGTTGAGAAATATGAAGGTGGCACGCGTGTTCGAGATTTAACTGTTGCATTCCGTATTCCGAGAACGACGATATCGACAATCGTGAAAAATAAAGACATTATTAAATTTGCTAACGTTGCGAAAGGGGTTAAATCAATTTCTAAACAGAGATCGAAGACATTAGATCATGTCGAGAAATTGCTTTTGCTTTGGATAACTGAAAAACAGTGTGCCGGCGACAGCGTATCGGAAGAAATTATTTGCGAGAAAGTTAAAAGGATACATGCTGATCTCATGAAAAATCAAGCAGAAACTAGCCAGGAAAGCGGGGTGTTTAAAGCCAGCCATTTTTTTACATGAGAACGGATTAATCATTTTTACATTACTTCTTATGGAAAAGGTTAGTTTGGTATACGTCCTATTCGGTATAAGTCCAAACACCAGGAACGGATTAAGGTCGTATACCGAGGTTCCACTGTAATACGTAATACTCTTGTAAATGCCAGTAACCAACACCTTATTAATTGCTGAGGGATTTTATTAAAAACGAATATTTTCGATTTACTCAATAGATCATCTTCAAATTAGAACATTCAAAAATGGAATACGAAATAAAAATGGAACATCACTTTCAAAATTCAAAAACCGATAACATGTCAACTAAAAATAATAAATCTATACATGATACATAAAATGTAAAAATAAATAATATACTACTATAGTTAAACATTAGTACAATTAATCATAACCAAATAGAAGTTACTAAATTTCCTTGGATCGTATTTCGGTTCACGAGCTACTTGCAAGCTTTTTAAAGGCAAACTTCCAAGCTAAGGGAAGACCCTCAGCGTCTCGGGCATTAATCCATCTTTCATCAAGTTTGCTTCTGTATATTTCCATTTTTTCGGCAGTTTTCGATAAAGTTGGAGGGTGTACTTGTCTGACGACTTCCGCTTCCTTTCAGCCAACCACAGATCCTTAGACTTGAGCCATCTGGGCCAATATCGTTGTGTTAAATCCTTTTCTAACATCATACTTATCTTCTCCGATCCTTACCCCGACGTTTCTCGTTGTAACTCCTACGTAATCCTTTTTTATCCCTAACTGTTGGTTCTCGTAGGGGTTCCTATAAACTGCTTTATCTTCTTTTTTAATATCCCCTTTATCATTTCTTAAAAACTTGTACAGATTTGGAGCTCTTTTTAATACCAATGTAGAATTTTTAAAGCCCGCAATATCCTTCATGACGCCTCCTAAATATTTGCTGAATGTAAACTTCGTGTACTTAGTAGGACCCTGTCTGGAGACATTTTTATCGCTTGCCTCAAATTTTCTAACAATACCAGCAATTATGCTTCTCTTATATCCTAAGGTTTCTGCTATCTGCATAATCCTTTCGATCTCTTTAACTCGATCAATAACGTTATCGCAGTATAGATACGCCTTTCTAACCAAGGCACGAAAGGCTGCTACTTTATAACGATACGGGTCATAGGGCCTTGCCGGGATGAATTGTGTGGGCTATGCGTTGGTTTTGTGAACACACTAGTGGATACATGCCCTTTCCTAAAGACGATGTTAATATCCAAGAAATGTATCTTTGTGGAACTATTCTGCTCTAGCTTCAGGTTGAGGCCGTCTTTGTTCTCGTTGGTTCTTTCTATGAAATTACTAATTTTTTGATTGCTTCTCCATATTACAAAGATATCACCCACATATCTCTTGTAGTAAACAATGTCATTTCTGAAGATAAGCATCACTTTTTCTTCGACTTTTCTAACTACAAACTCGCATAGAAGCCCCGAAATCGAGATTCCCATATTCCCCTGTTTTGTTTATATGTTTGGTCTTCGAAAGCGAAAAAGGATTCACAACATACAAGGTTAGCCATCTCTATAACATCGTTTCTTTGATGCCCCAATGTTGGGTTTTCTCTAACCAAGAAGTCTAATAGTGATTCCAAACAAGATTCAATTTTAATAGAGGGGTACAAGCTCTCGTAATCAAATATTGTTCTCACTTCCTCATCCATCAAAGTAATCTTTTGCTGCTCTCTAACCACCATTGCAAGATCTTTTGCAACCAATATAGTACTTTCCAGTAGGGAGGAGATGTATCCATGCAACCTTTTTTCTAAGAAAAATGTAGGTGCTTTTTATAAATTATCTTTATGTTTTTTCGCTATTGGCCTTATTTCCTTGCTCTCTCTATGCGTTTTAGCGAAGGCAAATAGTCTAGGGTCCCAGGCCTGGGGTTACGGCCTTTCTGGATAAAAGATAAAACCTTCGCAAACTTGGATCCTTCCAGTTTCTTGACTCTTAAAAATATTTAGAAATTACATGGCGCATATAATATCTTGGGAAAAGGATATTTCTGTGAGCTTTAATACGGATTAAGTTTTATTTCATACTTGTGCTGGCCCACGGTGTAGGCACTTTTCGCAAAAGTTTTAAGAACATTCGAATAGTAAAGTTAGATGTACTGTTACTTGTAATAAAATTGTACATAATAACGCTTTCTATATCGCTGAGAATATCTCGTAAAACATTAAATTATCTTTAAATATTGTTGATTTTATTCAACAATATGAATAAAAATATAAATAAATAAGAAAGAGTTAATTTTTTAATGGCATGATTATAAGTTATCATTACTTGACTAAAATCTACCAAAGTTACCAAGAGCGTTGATTTTTATAAGTGCATATTATGTTTCAAACACTAAAAATGTCATAATTATGTTAAATTCAACTTTCATACATCATCACAAAAACACCTCTTAATATTAAATTCTAATACTGTACATTAAGTATTATTAATGGTAAAAAAACGTCGTTTTTGATTTGCTGTACTTATTTATTCCCTGTTTTATGCAACTCCTTTATGTCCAAGATTTAAATAATTATAAATAAATACAATTATAACAATAGTTATTTCTAACATACCTTTCTGAATTTCAGTTGTTTCTTTTTGAGCAAATAGTTTCCTATTAATAAGCCCGAACAATAAGAACTCATGTGCGAAAAATAAGGTTTCATATAGACATTTACCATGAAATTGTTATATTTTCTGTAAAAAATTCACAATACAAAACAATTTTAATGTAACAAATATTTTCACATCAATACGTACTGCAAGCAAATATACATTGCCTACACTGTATAAGTATGTAAACTTAATGTATCAATAATATACTCCTGTATCATTTCAATTATCATCAAGAAGACATTACTTTAAAAATTTCTGAAATAATCAATATTCAACAAAA
This sequence comes from Centruroides sculpturatus, assembly GCF_000671375.1. NCBI lineage: Eukaryota > Metazoa > Arthropoda > Arachnida > Scorpiones > Buthidae > Centruroides > Centruroides sculpturatus. The sequence continues at coordinate 147,865 of NW_019385823.1, read as the reverse complement.
TAATTAAGTAAAATTTTATAATAATTTTAATTTATGAATTACTATTTTAATTATAATACATATCTTATATAAAGCAATGTGTATTATATTAAAAAAGCTTAATTAATTTATTTGTTTTATCAAATTATATAACACTGTCTACGAGTGTGGCAAACACATATCAGCTTGTTAAAAATTAAAAATATTTCAACTGAAATTGCTGGAAATGTGTACTTCATAAAAATGTACACCATCTTTAATTTTTCAGTACAATTTTATATTGCAGCATGTTTTGTAAAAAGAAATAATTAAACATCATTTAAATAATTGGTTTAATACACCGGAATAAAATAGAATAGGAGAGATCCTTGTATTTTGTGCCACTTTTCTTTAAATCTTCATAATTTAAGTTCAAAATGATCTTTAGCTATGACTATTGAATATTTCTATTAGTAATTGATAACATCACTATATGCGGTGAAAAACGTGAACCTATGCTATTTTATTTATGAGAAAATGTCAAATAATTACATACAGATATTTGTCCCAAGGTTTAATCATGGATTGTACTTCGGGACACCAATATTTGTTCCTTGGGACACGAACCAATTCCAACGTTTTTGTAAATCTTAACTTCTGCCAAATGAAAAAAAGATAGTTTATCCAAGTCTTTTCCTTTATAACAACATTAGCTCTATCAGTTAACAAAAATGTTTCATATGCTAAAAAATGCAGGTAAGTATGAAGTAATAAACAAAACACCTTTTTTGCCGAGAAATAAATATAATTTGCAAAAACAAACGTTTTCAGCCTAGTTAATAGGCCATCTTCAGGTCGAAAAAATGGAACGCAAATGTTCCATAAATAGAACATAAAAATATTTAAATCAAAAAATTTTACAAGTAAAAAATAACGGAAGAATAAATAAACAAATAAATTAATTAATTAATTAAAACAGAAATAACATAAATCTTCAATGGATTAATTCTGGTCGAAGTTTCTAGTATATTTCTTAACCAAATATTTCCATGCCGATGGTAGGCTCTCCGCATCTCTCGCATTTAAACAGCCTTCCCCTATCCTACTTCTGTATATTTCAATTTTCTCCGCCGTCATTGCTAGAGTTGGGGAAGACAGAGGCTTGATGATTGTTGCCTCATCCCATTTAACCTCAGAGCCTTGCGCTTGCGCCATTTGTGACAATATCGTTGAATTAGATGCTTTTCTTATGGCGTATCTATGTTCTTTGAGCCTTACTCCCAAGTTTCTGGTAGTGACGCCGATATAATCTTTTTTAACATCCAGTTGTAGGTTTTCATAAGGAATCTTATACACCCCTGCTTTTTCTTCCACTTTGATACTATCCTTATCATTTCTCAAGATCTTATACAAATTAGGGGCTCTTCTTAATACCATTCTTGATTCCTTTCGACTAGCAATTTCTTTCATTACACTATTCATACTACTATTATAAGTAAACTTTGTGATCCTAGTAGGAACATTCCTTAAATCTCTTTTTACTATGCCCCTTTCATACTTCTTAAGCATTCCTACAACTATATTTTTTCTGTAACCCAGGGTCCGGGCCACCTGCAATATTCTATCAATCTCCTTCTCTCTGTCAGCGACTCGGTCACAATATAAATAGGCTCTCCTTATTAACGCTCGGAAGGCTGCCATCTTATACCGATATGGATCCATGGATTGAGATGGAATATATAAAGGGGCGTGTGTAGGTTTAATATAAACACTTGTGGACAAATGCCCTTTCATAAACCGGATATTAATGTCCAAGAAGTGCACACTCAAGGAACTCTTCTGTTCTAATCTCAATTTAAGCCCATCATCGTTATCATTAATTCTACTCATAAATTCATGCACCCTACTATTATTTTTCCATAAAATAAGGATGTCGTCCACATATCTGCTGAAATATACAATATCTTCCTTGAAACTATGAAGTACCCGTCTTTCTATTCTTCTGACAACTAATTCGCAAAGGATTCCTGAGAGGGGACTTCCCATCGGAACCCCTCTTTTTTGCCTGTAGACCTGACCACAAAATGCGAAGCATGACTCATAGCATACCAGTTTAGCCATTTCTTCTAGCTCTTGGGTGTAAAGAAGCAATTGGGAGTTCTTTATGTACAAGAAATCCAATAACGCATCCACGCAAGACTCAATCATTACTGAAGGATACATGCTTTCATAATCTGAAACGGTCGCTACCTCATCTTCCATTAAAGATATACCTTGTATTTCTTTGACAACAATAAGAGGATCCTGTGCCACTAGACTATCACCATCAAGATGTGAGGATAAATATTCGTGCAGCCTTTTTTCTAATATAAAGGTGGGTCCTCTGCATTTCTCTACAACTGGCCTTAACTCCATTCCGGTCTTGTGGGTTTTAGCGAAAGCAAACAATCTTGGAGTTCCGGGCCTTGGGTTCCAGCATTTCTTGAGAAAAGGTAAAACAGCAGAAAGCCCCGAGCGTTCCAGCCTCCTGACTCTTCTGTCCAATGTTCCAACTATCTTGTCGCCAACAATTTCACATTCCGTCTTTCCGATGTAACTAAGCAACTCCTTGTTATAAGTATGCCTTCTCATGATAACCAAATGCTTAGTCTTGTCTGCTCTTGTCAACACAAGATCATTAATCCTTAACCACTCCTTCGTGAGCCAAATGTCCCTACTAGTAATACCATCCGTCCTGTTCTTCGGCCGTTTGTTAATGACCGCTTTCCATCTAAAATATTCCTTTTCTAATGCATCCAGTCCAACAATCCCTCTCTCAATCTCCTGTACTGACGTTTCCCAACCACCTACTTCAGTGGGGACAAAGTTCGGGCCTTTCTCCAGAACCTGCTTGATTTTCTTTGGTATTACTATCTGGTCCCATACATAGAAAGTACTAAGGTTCTTCCTATTATCTCTTCTTACTTGCTTATGAATAATCCATTTCAACTTTTTGACATACTGCTTATTGGAACTCCTACAAACAGCTTCCGCCAATTCCACCACCCTTTTATTGATATCAATCAGTTTGGCCGGATCTTCATTATATATGGTGTCCTCCAAGCGAATAAGCTCACTCAATATCCCATACTTTTTGTTTTTTGCTATTCTAATAGACTTTTTGAGGCACGCCATACAGAACCTACTTTTTAGAGAACGGCATTCCTTAGGGATGCTAATTCGGTAAATCGACATGGGATACACCTTATTATTTAAACATTCTTTTAAAAATTCTAATTTACAACTAGCTTTAACCAGCTTTAACGCCAACTTCCTATACCTCTTGTAATTCTCCACCGGTGCCGCCATAACAACAATATCAAAAGCGCTCAGCAACTAAATAATAATAAACAAAACACCTTTTTTTGCCGAGAAATAAATATAATTTGCAAAAACAAACGTTTTCAGCCTAGTTAATAGGCCATCTTCAGGTCGAAAAACTGGGATGAGGCAACAATCATCAAGCCTCTGTCTTCCCCAACTCTAGCAATGACGGCGGAGAAAATAGATAGTATAGGATAGGGGAAGGCTGTTTAAATGCGAGAGATGAGGAGAGCCTACCATCGGCATGGAAATATTTGGTTAAGAAATATACTAGAAACTTTGACCAGAATTAATCCATTGTAGATTTATGTTAATTTTGTTTTAATGTGGGGATTTTGTGACAGAAGCCATTTTGAATTCAGTGGAAAGAGGGAGCTGATGACAGTTGGGAAGGGAATCTCATGTAGGCTAATTTATGGTTTTGAGAAACTGTACAAGAGCCTAAAGTCACATAAGTCAAAGTATAAGTTACTATTTAAGCAATTAATGTTATTTAGCTAAGATTTTGTGTTGCACCTTATATCATTTTATATAGAAAATCATTTTGACCATGTTGACTGGACTTTGAGCATTTAAAGAAATAATGTTGAGTTTGAGAATAAGTCCCTTCTGATTAAGCACATTTTATTACTTGCCCAGGGCAAAACTCTGTGGTCTGTGAATAATAATTGTTTTTGGTTTAGATCATTGTGTTTAATATATCTATTAAAGCTGGATATCCCTATCTCATCTATTCTAATATAAAAAAATACTCATAAAAAATGANTAATTAATTTATTTATTTGTTTATTTATTCTTCCGTTATTTTTCTCTTGTAAAATTTTTGATTTAAATAATTTTTATGTTCTATTTATGGAACATTTGCGTTCCATTTTTTCGACCTGAAGATGGCCTATTAACTAGGCTGAAAACGTTTGTTTTTGCAAATTATATTTATTTCTCGGCAAAAAAGGTGTTTTGTTTATTATTATTTAGTTGCTGAGCGCTTTTGATATTGGTAAGTATGAAGCTTATATGTTCTGTAGAAGGCATTTAAATGATTGAAAACCAAAGATAATCTCATTTTTGTATTAAGAAAAACAATAGTCATTACACATATAGGTCACAAACATTACTACTTACTAATTTTTTTAGAATTAATACCACATTTCTCACAGTAATTTTCAAAAAAGGTGCAATCTTCGTGCATTCAGAATCGACAGGTAACGCATTGAATCCAGTCTGCGGTGCTCGAAGTAGTAAAATAATTTTAATCGCACCCCACACAATTATTTTCCTCTTGAACTTCATCACATGAATCGTCACTCTCTAAGATCACAGAAGTTTCATCCTCAGAGCTGCTGACTTCAACTTTTTTCTTCTTAACAACGCGCTTTTTAAAAGATTTAGCATTTTTATTCACTTCATTCTTTTTCTTCGCGGCCAACAGAAACATAATAACAAAAGTAAACAAAATAGCATTAAGTAAATAGTTGAGAAGAGAATGCCTTGAATTTTGGGACAGTCCCAAGGTACAAAAAATTCACTGTCCCAAGGTACAATTTTCTCTTGTTTATAACAAAGTATGGTTATAATTTTTGAATTACAGAAATCCAATGTTATTTATTAAAATAAGTGGTTACGAATGTAGTTATCAACTAACTGTACCTTAGTTAAATTAATCATCTCAAAACATTTCGATTAAAACCAAGATCCGAATGGATTTCAAAAAAACAAACACCTGTAAAAATCACACGACGTGTCACAGTGGTGAAACGAGTCAAAATGACCATCATGCATTCTGAATGTTGTAATTAAATAGCTACTAGATATCGCTACTTACTACTTTTCAATGTATTATTTTTCAAATGACAAGCTTGTCGGAAGTACAAGGATCTCCCCTATATGAGTGCAAAGGTTTTCTTATTACAGATAGCCTGATTCACTCTAATATCACTTTGCATGGTTAGAAGATAACAACCAACGTCGTTATGCGCGTAACCAAAAATTAACCGTAAGACACGGATAAGATTATAACGCTGCATCTGGACTTAATTAATATTAAAAATTTAGATATAAAATAATTTTTTTAGATAAACTAGCTTTATGATTCCAGACATTATGCAATAAATAAGACGACCTGTCTGACATATTCTTTGCCTCCACATTAAGAAATTTTTATTACTTATTCACACAGCACAGTGTCACTTATTTCATTAACTGCACCAATTTGATTATATTTAATGAAAATATTTAATTTACAAAACGTACTCGAGATCTATTGCTAAATTCAAGATCGTGACGTATTTCTTATGTAGTGAATAACAAACGTGTGAGACGATTCCTGCCACAATCAATATACATAGTAATATTGTTCCAAATGTTGGCCATCTGCAATAAAAAGAATTAAAATATAAATGTACTAAAACAATATTTTTAATAATTTTAATTAAGTAAAATTATTTACAGTTTATTTTTGATAGAACAATAACTAAACTGCATACGTGAATTTATATCATTAGTAGTAATTCAATATACTGTGGGGTATATATTATTTTAACCATAAGATTTCGTGTAAAGCTCTGATACACTTTGGTGTATATTTTTTAAGATATACGATTCGTTTTAATTGTTTTCTTTAAATATATTTTTTCTCATATCACCACGAACATTACAAATATTATGAAGTACATTAATTAATAAGCTATGGGAATTATCAACAACATATTTTAAAACATAACACCAACACAGATGATTTTTGAAACCATGAATGAAATTTTCGTTCAGTATTTGATAACAGGAAACTAAATTCCAATGGAAATAATTTTTCAGCTCACGTAGAGTGTTGTTTTTTAATCGTTGACATTTTAAAACTATTCTCATATCTAATTTACCTACATACTTCTTAACAATTTTATCTGTGACAATTTGAAATTTTTTCGATATTTTATTCCAAACAAGATACAGTATTTTGAAAAATGATTAATGAATTATTTGTTTAATTCTCTAATAATTGATATTCTGAAACAAAGTTTAATTTTGCGTGGTCTAATATGTTTTTCAATAAATGAAGTACATAAATGCTAAGCTCCAGGGGCTTATCATTTATATAAGCCCGAAATGCATATGTGAAAACAATAAAAGAAGTGTCTAACCTGAAAGCTGTAATGATAGTCTACCGAACTTAATTTCGGATTAGAGATATACATTCATAGTACTGAATAAAGATTTCATACACGATTTTAAAAATCAATTTTTTAGTATAACGCTAAGAAAATTGGTTTTGAAATATCAAAAAGTAAATGAGAAATATGTCGTTGATAATTCGCATAGTTTACTTCACAAACTGCTTCAGTCTTTCAAATGATAAAATACTGGAACTTGTTATATAAAGATATTCAAGAGATAAGTAACAAGAAGAAATTCAACTTAAATATGAGAAAATTCCTCAGCCAGATCTTTAAAGTAAAAACGTTTTAACTGAAAAACCAGCCATTGTAAAGGTCGAAGACTTTTTCTTGCATACTTAAAATTAAAAATATAATAAAACGATAATTAATATACAACAAAAAAGAGGAAAAATGTAGGAAGAGAGGAAGTAAATTTTCCAAGGATTTTGACTACAACTGATAAATTATGCTTTTCTGTTTTAGTGAAGTCAAATTTTTCTTAGCTATTGATGCATTGGTTTTTTTGTGATTTTCATATGCTTTTTGTTCCACTGTTGTTTGTTTATTTTGTATTTTTGTGGCACTTGGAAAAAGCCCACAGTGCGTCGAATCACTTCTACTTATTAGAAACTGTTATTGAACACAATGTATTTAAATTCAACTGAAGTAATTATATATTCAGAAATACTTTTGTATATATTTGTTGATTATTCGTTATATGTTCATATGTTATATTATAAAAATATATTCTTATCATAACATGTATTTACACTTATGCAGAATTATAGATAATGTATATAAATCTCTACGAAAAGGTGTCTTTTATTGCTATATCAAATGTTCAGTAATTATTTATAATTAGGCATAAAATACAACTATATGTTATTATGATTTTAAATTTAAAATCAATACATTTATATAATGTTCAAAAAACATAATATTGAATATCAAAAATATACTCATTATTTATCATATAAATATTATTTCAAAAATAATTAATTTGTTAGAAATTTCGAAATATAACCTTCATAAATTAAAATGTTTAAGTATTTTATGTCGATTTCAATATTTTGGTAGTTTTAATAAATTAACTTTTTCCGTTGGAATATCATCGGGCTGCAATTTGAAAAACATTGTAGACATATAAATTTCCACTGACATGACATTCCTTCCAGAATCTCTATACCAGAGTTACACAGGTAAAAATCGTGAAAAATTGGAATATCTATGTGCAGAAGGCCCCAATTAACTGTATGTGAGCTTTTGATGGAAATATAAAGTCATATGATTTAAATTCAAAAATTTTTTCTAAAAGGAGACATCACTTGAGTTCCTAACTGAAAGTACAGGGGTAGGCACTATTAATTTGAAGTCGAGTGCATATATTAAAAATTAAATAAATTTTAAAAATAACTAAAAATTACAGTATAGATTGTGGATATATATTTATTTTGGAACCCATTTTGTTTTAGGCGAACACAATATTTAATAAAAATTTCATTAAATTCTGTTATATGCACTCTCCTCTCTCCTATTACAAAGCAAGAGCATTGCTTCTTTGATCCCACTGTACCGTGAAAATGAGGTCATTAACCACAATTCTTTATTACATTTTTGAATTATTTTTATCGTAAATAATGGAAGACAGCAGACTTTATCGAAATCGATGGTAGAAATTTGAGATCGAATGCAATTCTCTTTAGCCGTGGTTTTCAATCTTTTTCAAGTTGAGGAACACTAAACTTTTACATTTTTTCCGCAGAATACTTGAAGTGGATTCACAGAGCACCCATGTTCCGCGAACCACGGACTGAAAACGACTGCTCTATGCTATATACAATAAGCTTTGATTACGCTCCACTTCAAAACTCTTTTGTAAGATTAAGAATGTAAATAGAAATGCATTTCTTTGTGAACACATTGAACAGATTAATAAAAACCATGTGAAATAGTTTTAATTTGTTTAAAGTTTAACAATTTTTAGTTATTTGATAACCTAGACGACAATCAATTAACAAATATATTTTGTGATTATAAGTACTTTTAAATTAAGTGAACAAATGTAAAACAAAAATTATGAAAGTAAATTGAGTGAGAATTTAAATAATCATCGCTTTTTCTTCTTTGGGGTAAAATGATACATAGAACCAAGATTGTGTATATTTTATGAAAATTGAGACAAATTAAAAATTAACTAATACCATAAATATGAAATATTCAAAAATAATATGAAATTATAAAGATATAATAATTCTTACCTGACATGAATGTATAACAAAGGAACTGTGATTACAGTTAATTGCATCAATACGTTAAAAAACCAAGTGTATAAGGTAAACTGTAAATACAAATGAATTTTCAGATATACTTAAATAGCATTTTAATTGCATTAAAGAATATTAAACAATTTACAGTTGATTTAATGTTGCCTAAATTTATAACATGAAGAATGTATCTCCACCAGTGTTGTTCAACTCTTTGTGCTTCTTCGTATACGAGATCCCAGTGTGGTCCTTCGCCACAAATTGGCAAAATTATGAAGAAAGCCAATATGAAAAGCAAAGGAATAGTCAATCTAATAGAAAATGGAAAATATACTAATAATATTTAACGTTTAATTTTATTAAATGAAATTAAAAAGTTAAATTATAATTAACCTTGTGTATCGCTTGATAAAAAATAAAGTAATATGATATAGAGTTTTCTTCATCGTTTCTACGTAGATAGAATGTTAAAAATGCGCTGTACAAAATTGAAAAATATTTTTATTAATTTACATTTCATTATAAGCATAATATTTAAATTAATTTAATTATTATTTAACAACTCAAAATTAGTTAAATTTTAAAATAAATTACGAAATAATTATACTATATATTGTAAACTACGAAGCAAAATTTATGAACCTACCTCAAAAAAAAGAATATTTGCAGAATATATTGTCCTTGGGATACAATTTCTATAGTAACATCATCAGTTATATTTACAAAGTTTATTATTCTTTCTAAAATGCAAACAAAGAACAAATAATCAGTTCGGATGTTCCAATATTTCTCGGATATAAAAATTATTTATTTATTTAATGCTGTAAATTTACTTCATACATATTCACGAAGTATTGAGAAGTTATTTGTAATATAAGAAAATCCAGCAGCGAGTTGCATAACTTTCGCGGCAACAATAAAACACGTCTGTGACGCCATCCGTTATGATATTTTATATAAAACATCTTTACATTTTTATTTATTATAAAACGGCTAAGAGCTTAATTTTCAGGGTAAGCAAGAGTTTATAAAAAAATTGTAACAAGTAATACTGTCGTTGAGAACGACTCTACTCGAGGTATGACACACGGCCACCTTTTTATATCTGCTTTCCTCGACTTCTAAACACAAAAATTTAGCAGTGTCAATCTCCAACTGTACAAAAATTCTTACAAAGTTTTAAGAAATTTTCGATAAAAAGTACAAGAGATATTAAGTTTCAAAGAGACTGAAGAAATTCGTGCCCCCACACACTTATTAACACCCATACATACAGAAAAAAACCTGTGAATTTCTTTTGCACAATTTGTGAACAATTAAATATCTTCTAAGTCCAAAAAATGCAAAGTCTAGAAGAGGGTTATTTTTTGACTGATTTTCATACTTTTTTTCTGTTATATATATAACACCTCCAAAAAAGTAACTATATACACCATAATATGAATGAAAGACAGATGAATCAGTAATAAATATATTTTACAAAGATATTTTGTATAAAGTAAATTTAACAAATTATTCACGTTAATTTTGTATACATAATTAATGTATCAAATTTTAATTTAAATAAATTTAAGTTGTTAAAAATTTTTTCCTTTCGAGTTATGAAAAATAAACAGATTGGAAAATGGAAAAAAAAAAACACGGTATTAGATCTGTTTAGTCGATTTTTATGAACAATCGAATGTACTTTATTTTCAGGACGTGAAGACCTTAAAAGTTGTAGTTTGCGATGTATTTGGTGTTGTGTGTCGTCGAGCACTAACATTGTCATTGTCACCTCTGATTTTTACGACACAACATTTGTGAACATATCTATTTATGTCGGTGTGCACTGGCATAAAATTTCGAAATACGTGGTATGAGAAAAAATACCTACAAAGAAGTGAATAGTGTTCGAAATATTTTACGCCTCATCTGCATCAGCTCTACAGACTTCAAAGCAGTCCACGACTTTGATGTGAAATGGCCAATAATGTCAATGTTGTCATTCTCTGAATCTGACATTTTTGTTTCTCCCTGATGTCATCTGACTTCAATGCATCACCCTCAGTGACGACTACGGACTTAGAAATGCAAGTCTTTCTGAACGACTTTTTGATGAACAAACCACAAATACTCTTCTAAACGGAAAATGCAACTTGAGAATTTGTAGGGTTTTTTATCTTCGACCTTCTTAGTTTCCGTCAATTCTCGGCTTTTGTCGGAAAGCCATTCGTCATAAGATCTGGAGTTATTTCTGTAAAACCTGTTTATGCCGACATGAAAAGGCTGAAAAATAGGAGTCGTTCTCCAAAAATCTGGAAGAGCTGGGTTTTCAGTTTACGTTATTTGTTTCTTATGTCAACCGTCACGTGTCCTTTCAATAAGTTTAAGGAAAAAATCAATAAGTGATATAGAAGTGTGCCAAGACATCATATCCAAACATTTCAGGCAGTCGAACATTAATTCTTCTGTCATTCATATATTAGCCTTGGATGATACAAAGATGTTGGAAGAAAAAATATGCTTATTAGTAGAGTTGTTAAGACAAATACTTATTCTTTCAGATGGCGGACTGTTCTTTTCATGTTTCTCACTGAACTTCCGTCCTCGATGAATCGTCACGTACAGAGATTTTTTAAACGTTGATGTAGATTTCAGATCTCTGGATAAAGAGATCTCAAATTTAACAGTTCGTTATTAACATTACCCAAAATGGTTGAAAGATTTTTTATTTTGAATCCTAGAGAAACTGTTTCATCAGAATTCTGGAATATTTCGTTGACTATATCCAACAGCTTGTTTCATTCTTTCGAAAATTTTGGTTGTTTACTAGCATTATTTTATACACTGGTTCTGATTTCATTAAATGTTTTTAAGTTCGTATTTAGCATTACATTGGTTGATGCAGTTGTAATTATATGGCGATGCATTTTCCTCTTTTTCGCAATCGTTAGTATGTTCATCCTTAGTTCCCTAGAAAATTTTGTTTTTCTTTCCTGGTTCTATTTTTGCATTTTCACATAGAAAGTTTGTTATTACTCATAGTTTTCTCGTCGTTTATATTGATCATTATTGTTTTCATTATTTTCACTTTTTAACTTTTTCGGTAAATGATTATTCAGTTGATTCTCGTTCATTTTGTTCTTAACCAATTTTAACTATGTGTTCATTCATCAGGGATTTTTAAATGTTTTGTCTTTCATATGTTCTTTCCTTTTATTCTTTACAATTGTTTCTATTACTTATAAATAATCTATCTTTATTAACACTTTTTTTTCAATTGTGCATCAAAAGACACGTTCTTCTCATATGTCGAAATATATTACATCATCTTACTTGTATGGTTTTATTAAACTTATTTACATTTTTCTACAAAGTAGTTGTTTAGTATTAAAAATTTTACTGCATTTTCCATTTTATATTAATATTTTATATTTCTTTTAATCTTTTTCTCGGTCATATTTTACCTTGGTTATAAAAATTCTATTTGATTTACTCGGATAATACTAGTTACTATTCTAGAGGATTTATGAAGCTGTTTTACTGTTATAACTGCTACTTAATTATTTTTGATTATATTACTTACAGCCGTTAATTGCTAAGGTATGCCTTCCATTATTTTCATTCACTACAAAGATATATATGATTTTTCTAAAAAGATTTCTGTTATTACTCCATCATTTTTATTGTATTTATATCATTTTTTGTGTATATTGGTTGTCTACCATCTACCATTTTTCGTTTCTGATTAAGCAATAACTTGAAAATCCTATGACGTACGTGGTATCAGTGTCATTTAAATGTCTTTCCATATCTTGAGTTATGTGTCCTTAAGCCAGTTTCCTTCCTTTGATAATAAATGATAAATTGTTCAGCTTTAAATCTGAAACATTGTTCTGTATAATTTTTCATGAAATAAACAAATAAATCTATGGTTTAAAGTGAAGAATAAAATAGACATTGAATATATAATGCTAATAGAGTTAGATAGACTATCTAACTCTATCTAAATTAAAGTCGTGGGCTAAAAGCACCATTTGTTATTATTGTTGTTATTGCTAAAACATTACTGAACTTTCTTTTATTAGCATAAAAAACACGAGAGATTTTTCAGTTCAGAAAATGTAGACAAAAATACAAATTCATATAAAAGTATGCAAACTAAAGTAAAAGCAACAAAAATAAACCATAATAAAAATTAATTTTTAAAATGAAAATTCGATCAACTAACTATAAAAAGAATAATAGTAAATTTAGTCAATTTGTTATAACAAAAGAATAAACGAAATTAATTTTGAAATTTCTAATGCTGAACAATCCCAGGATTACATCGAGCTATTTTTCTGCGATTATATTTAATTGATCACTAAATAATTTGTCACTAGAGGGTGGCGTTAAGCGTCATGTCTAATTAAGTTTAATTATAATTACAGTAAAGCATCGATTATCGATTCGGGACTGATATTGTTCGGATCATGTATGAAAAAATGTATTAACCTAACCCATGTTGAAAATTTTCTCTGTTGCGTGTCGCTTCGTTTTCAATTTTCGTCAATGTTAAGCTTAACGAAAATTTTTAAAATAATAATCGTGGCTATTGTATCGTTAAAAATTATTGAAAAAAATGAAAAGAAAAAAAATTATATTTTAGAAGTTAATTTAGTATCAAAAACGTTCCGATTTAGCACGACACAGGCCTGACGCACAGTCCTCGATCACGGTCCTCAGAAAAACACCACACAAAACGAGCATAACTCTTTCTTTTTCTTCGGTTTATCACGAGATGTCAGCCGCTTGGGCTGTATTCTCCGACGAGATGAAGCAAAACACATCACTCTCAATGGGGGAAAAAACCCTCGTTCAAATAATGGAGCTTCCTTATGTATCCTCTCGACTTGTGTTGTGCTGAATCGAAACTTTTTATACTACATTAACTTCCAAAATATAAACTTAATATTTTTTAAATATATTTTTCAATATATTTATTTTGTTTGTGCAAAATAAAGAAATAATTTTTAACGATATGGTCGCACCAGTGCTGCCAGCTAAAACACGCACATCAACAAAAGTAATATTGGAATAGCCCAAGACATAGCCAAATATTGCAGCGCCACAACACTAGCGGAAGTTTCCAACTGGAACTGGAACGCTTTCGGTTAACCGAAGTTTCGGTTATAGGTATTCATATAATCGATGTTCTAATCTAATTATATATATACACGCAGGAAAGTAGCCTGATGTAATCAGGTGGTTGTTTGGCTTTACAAGTTTATCGAGTTTCCTAATGTTTTTATGTATAAAATGATTAATGCCTTATATAAAATAATGCCATAAGGTATACACAGAACAATTTATAATTATTACGATTTTTAAATATTAAAAATTATCTGTAAATTTTAAAAATTAATTTCCATTTACCTGCTATTGTATATACAATTGCCGAATATACGAACAAATGCCCAAAAACTACGATACACGTAAGGAAGAATTTAATTCCACAAATAAATCTTGTCTCGTTATTGAAGTCGGTAGAGAAAACTTTTCGATTCGATGAAATTAAGGATACTGAAACGAAGCTCTGTAGAATTTTTCCTAAAGAAAAAGAAGAAACTAATTTCATAAACTGATAGCAATTGCCATTGAATTTATTAGAGTAATAATAATAATAATAATATAATAACAAAAATTACAATAAGTAAGGTAAAAGATGGTAAGAGAATAAGAGAGTAGAAAATAGTTTCTTTTTTTAAACTTTCAAGCAGAAGATATCAGTTGTCTTTGTGCACAAGTAACGATGAAGAAGAATAAACATTTTGTTTAATTCTTTTCAAAGTCTACAGAGTTTTCTCCATATTCCAAAGGAGTTGATTTGACAGTTGACCTTTTTAAGTGTCTGAATTTTCGAGCAGTAATTGTAATACTTTTAACACACCTTTAAATAGGCTAAGAATAATATTGTTGGCTGTTAAGGTTAAGATTATAGCAATGTGGTATGGTAAATTTGTTTTCTTTTACAAGTTTAAACAAAAAAATAAAAATAAAAAGGTGTATGAGCACTTTTAACGAGAGTTGATAATGCGAAGGAAAAAGAGATTACTGTAATTTCATGTATATTTTAATATGGTAAAGTACGGTACAAACTGAAATGCTTTTCTAATTTTGTGTTTTCTACTTATTAGATAAACCATCATGCCAAATACTTATATTAGAAATTCAAACCATTTATTATATTACATATAGCCTCTTCCCAAGTTTCCAGAAAAGGTTTATGTATTTTCCCATATTATGGCGCCATTGTCGGGCCACCATTAATATACTACATGAACTACGAAACTGCACTACAATAGAATTAAGAATATAATTGATTTTGAAATTACTAATAGAAATTCGTTTATAAACCCACTTTGTTAGTAATTGTAAGCATTTTTAAATTTCAAATTATTAAAAGAGCAATTACTACACTTTTACAAAAGTGTAAATTTTTTCTAACGTAAAGAAAAAATTACGCTACATCTATCATGGGGAAATATGTTTTAAACTGATAAAAATTAAAATTAAATTAAGTAAACTTAAGGGTAATTGGCTCCTATTCAAGCGTTACAGACATGAAGGAAACTCGGAAACTTCACGTGGCCAACTTGTCCAGACGAGGCACGCACCCTCAACGGAACTCCCAGTATTCAGGAAATGGTATCGCTTGGCCACTGGTGAAATAACAGTATCTTAAAGGCTACGAAGACATACGCTCTCTTATGGCAGAATTCAAAAACACTTTCTGTAAACTTGTGGATAAGTATTGAATATGTTTTCGTTTAAGTTAAGAAATAAAATATGCTTATCTTCTGCTGAATTACTATTGTTCTATATCTACAAAAGTCGTGAAATGGGATTAAAAAAACACAATGTTTTTTTAAGACATCGTAGAGTTTTCAACTTTTATCTCGCATTGATTTCTTCATGTGGCAACTCTCCTACTCATAATACGTCATAATAACAATAAATTTGTTGTAATTAATTTTGAATTATCTTGGTTTTCAAAATAACACTCTGTAAAGAGATTAGCAATTATAGGATTACAGTAAATTTATTGCAATCCTCCATTATAATTCGTTTTGTAATATTAGATACAGAACGATTTCACGAAACGTACATAGTATGTACTTTTCCTTCGCTGTACCTTCTGCGTTATAATACAAGATATTATAATCGCTATAATAATTCTGTATTCGAGATTAGTAATATCTTTATAATAATAATATAATAATATACTTTTAACTAATTATAATTACAGTTAATGATTTGACATAACTGAAATTTTATAATCCTGCTACAATAATTATAATAATTTTAAGCATCTATATCGTTTCTTAAGCTAAGGATGTTTACAGTAATAACACGTTTAAGTATATGAAAAACTTTAATTTTTCCTGTTCTGTAATTATAATTTATAAATGACATTAAATTAGTATTATGAAAAATTTTAAAATTATAAAACTCTTACATCTATATTTAACTAAATTAAAAAATAATTTTTAAAAATATTCGTAAAATTATAAATATCTTTCTAATGGCGAGGACATACGTCTTGTATCTTTAATGTTAAAAATCACAATATTTTTTATTCAATTATTATCAACTAGCAAATAAGCCCGGCGTTGCTGAGACAAAAAGTAACGATAGCGAAGATTAAGATAATTACATTATAGACAATCTTACCCGTTTTCACAGAATGCAAGAATTAGTCCCCGTTTCCAGACTAATTAGAGAACTTTTAGATGGGTCTAAAGATATGTTCGATTTCTCGCAGAAACGCAAAAAAACGCATCTGCGCCTGTTAATCTTGCACGACGCTTTCTCTTAACACCTTCACTTTTACTTAACACTTCCGTTGTTAACACTTTTATTCTTAACATTTCCATTATTAACACTTTCCCGCGGGGAAATTACGAAATATCCCTTCTTAGTGTACGCATCCTATTAAAACGCAATCAAAACGTAAAACAACCGCATCTAATCTAGTACAGTAGGACAGAGTTTTTCAGGGTAAGCCTTAATCTTCTCCTCCTCCCCCGTGAGGGGAGAATTTTGAAAAACCCCTTCTTAGTGTACGTTTTCGTGACGTAACTAACTGTGCACCAAATTTCAACTTTTAACTCTTAACCGTTTGCGCTCTGCGCTTATTATTATTATTATTATTATTATTATTATTATCAACCCATTTCGATTATATATATAGATTACTTAGATTACCGATTGGTCGGTTCAGTGGAAAAGCGATAAGAGTAGAAATTTGTATAATTTAAATATATTATTTATCTCCAGTAACATTACTGAAATTTTACTGTGAATTATTCGAATTGCAAGATTTTCTAGCATCAAGGATTTCAGTCGCTGTAAAACTGCGTAACTTTGAGATTTTTCATAAGGAATTTCACAGCATTCTAGTGCAAAATATGCAACAATAATTAAAAAAAACTGACCAAATAGAATAATTTTATAATAAATTTTGACAGTATATAAGAGCAAGATGTTAGGGTAGATTATCATAATTTCTATAAACAAAAAAAAAAAAAAAATTCTCTTCCATTAACTCGATACTGTTTTGAAGGGATTCACCAATCATTCCTAATTACAAACTTAACATTATACATTTTTACTATTTAAGTTTTTTACAAATCACGCACAATTAACCACTACTACTCCATTTTTATAGCAATTACATATTATTCGGAATCATACCTTTATCGCAAGGAACATTAACTATATTCAGTATAATGAGAGTCTCCAGAAATGTTCCAATAAAAACCCACGCGATAAAGATGCTGATTGCAGTTCTGAAAATATAAATAAGATTTTCTATTAGAAATACAAATTAGTAAATATGAAATACAGTAGAACCCTGTTAACAAGTTTTTGAAGGGACCACTCTAAAAAAACTTTTTAGGTCGGATCAGCTCTAATGGAGAATGTGTGAAAATAAATAATTTTTAAAAATTTAGTTTATTTCAATATCAAGGTAATATATAGCATAATGTAGTAGAGCATACAAGAATAGTAAGGTGCACTAATTACAGAAGATATTCAAGTGATTGTTGTCGATATGACGTGTCAATGGTTAATAGACAGCAAGGGGCAAGGAACATGTTCAAGACAATAAGACTCCAGCTAATTTAGCGATCACATTTTAAAAAATAAATGTCATCTCTACTCTCAAAATTAAGCCTTTTGCCATTTTATAATAATTTAAAATATGAAAGTTTTATAAATTAATAACAGATGGCGCCTTACGCAGATTTAAATATCGCCGGGGAAGTTAAGCAACTCGTTGCTACAATTTTTATGTGATAAACTTGTGGTGAAAAGAAGGATCACGATTTCTTTTCAACATAAACGTCTTAAATGGATAAAATATCATCGATGAGACTGATTTTTTCGAATTTCTTATACGAAAAAACGTGTTATGCAGGAAAATTTAACACAAACATTATACTGTGAATGCCAAGAGAAAAGAAATTGCACTTCTTATGTGGGAAACCCTCTCAAGCGATAATTTCGTAAACGTGTTCTACTGTAATTTAAAAATTTTTGAACAATTTCGTGAAAGAATATTACTTATTTTATAATTTTGTTTTCTTTTTATACTTTTCTATAAAAATTTTCTTAAAAATTAAAGAGTTGATAAGAAAAGGTAACCAAGCAGCAAAATAAGTCTGCTAATGAAAGATGCCTTCCGGGAATACATTCGACAGGAAACTGGCTATTAGGTGTTTGAAATACGAAAAAAGCAAGAAATTCCACGCTGTGAGCTGTTGCTCACGTGCAAAGAAGTACTAGTGATAGTACTAGATATATTTATTCAGTAACCTAATTATATTGTAATACATGTCTAGTAATTACGCGTTTATTAATATTAATTACAATTGTTAATTTATTTTTTAAAGTATTTAAAAATGAAGTTTTAAACTAATTTTAAATAAATGGTTATTTCTAAAAGATAAGTTTCTAATTTTTATCTTTAATTTACAAACTTCTCGCACTGCTGTCCGAAATAATTAAAAATCATTGTTATAATATCATAATAAATTATACTTATTTATATGAATTGCTCACATAAATAATTATAAATTTCTAAAATATTTATAAATTTATTTCCATCATATTCATATAAAATATATGATAAAAATATCTTAACTGTTGTTATATTTTTATAAAAAGTAAAACGTTTATACTATTAATACTATTAGAACTTACATGCAAATTATTTGAATTGTAGAGAGGCGAATCTTATCGTCTTTCGCTTTGCAGAATTTCACCTCTGCTCTGTAAGAATCTTTCATTGCTGAAATGGCCAATAACGTAAATTATAAGAAGAGTTAACGAACTGATGATAACTTTTTATACGAAACAAAAGTAAAATAGGACTTTGGATTCTTGAAATATTAAGTACAGGTAACCCCCGTATAACACGGTAGTTACGTTCCAAAAAATTGCCTTGTTATGCGAATCCGTGTTATACGAAACAAAGAACTAATACGAAAAGGAGGGTTAGGTTCCAAAAATTAAAAAACATGCTAGTATATTTTCATAATTAAGATAAATATCTTCATTAAAATTTTTTTAAGTGATACATATTAATATAAATTAAACAATGTTTTCTTCGTCATCACTAAAAACACTATTAATTAACCGAGAGCGTTTTCTTTTTGGCAAGTTATCCTTATCCTCTGAGCATTTTTCTGCATTATCTTCAGATCCATGCTTTACCTTTTGCAAAATGTATGTAATTTTAGATTGCTTGCTTCTAGTTAAAAGGTCTTTATAAATTTCCTTATATGGTGCTAAGCACTTATGAAGAATAAAGCAAGTATGGAATAAGGGAAAAACATTCGGCAACATCAGAAGCAGAAGCGTCGCGATCTGGCAACATTGAAACAAGCTTCGAGAAGGACCACGTGTATCGACAGAAGGCGAGAAGAGAAAATTTACATACTTAAGTACTAATAGTTCACGAAAATAATAATTTTCGTGAACTATTAGTACTTAAGTATGTAAAAATTTATTACATTTCCTGTTGTACGAGGGTTTTACCCAATTCTCGAACCGTGTCAAAGTGAATCCGTGCTATAAAAGTAGCGTGTTATACGGGGGATGATACCAATTCTCGAACCGTGTTAGAGTGAATCCGTGCTATAAAAGTACCGTGTTATACGGGGATGGTATCAATTCTCGAACCGTGTTAGAGTGAATCCGTGCTATAGAAGTGCCGTGTTATACGGGGGTTACCTGTATAATTTAAAATCAATTACACATACACTATATTGAAAATTTATGCCATCTTCCTGCATCAACCTAAGCATGCATATATACATACATGTCCCCACGCTCATATGTATTATTCTCCGCAGTTTATATTAGTTTATGTTACTTATGTTATATTAAGAAAAACTGTGTACTGCCTTGTATTGATATTTTGTGTTTCTTGTCTTTACATATACTATTTACGTTTGGGTATTGGTGTTAGTTACTATATGTTAAGTCTTCGTTTAGTATGTATCCTTCATTATTTGTAAATAGGTTTTGATTTAGCTTTCTATTTTTATTATGATTAGTATTGTAAGCTATTTGTACAGTACTTGGAATGGTCAGAGGCTTAATATAACCCTTTAAATGAAATGCTCTAGTCATTCTATAAAACCACCAACTGGAAACTCAGAAAACATAAGTAAGCATAATTGTTTTCACCAAACATTCAACAAAAATATAACAGAACCACTAAAATTACAAAGCGAAATGGTATAAATTAACTATATGAGCTCATTCTGTGACAAGTTTACACTCTTCTATATACACTCTTGTTACTCTCTTAGTGCTTTCCGAGAGGAACCTTATTAACTGCCAACTTTTACAAAAGAAGAAGCGAAAAAACAAAAATTGCAAAAGCCAAACACTCACACTCACATAATTTCAACATTCGAATAACACCTACGGTAACAATGTCACCATTAAACAAAATGTGCAATTTTTCATTATACATTATACTTCACAGAGCCCCAGAAACGAGCTTGCTATCAAAGGGCATTGTCTATAATTGTTTGTATTTTATTGCAACTGCGCTAGAAAGTAAAATATTATTATTAACTTACCCCATTGAAAAATATTTTCTACATCTTCTCGACTACACGTGCTCGGTACACAAATATCCACACGAAATATTACTTTGGAGTAATTGGCCATTTCAAATATTTTACTCAATGGAAACGGTTTCTGTAAATGTTAAATTTATAGCAGATTGCTTTTATAATTGTAAATTTTTATATAAATACTTACGACAATATCTTTCATCATTCTAAGCATATTTTTAGTATTGTTATCTACTGGCACATCATTGAATTCATATGAATTAAATCCAATAGTTAAGGCACAAAATTTTCCGTGCATAGTATTTGATTTTTTATCATTTTTTCTGGTCGTATCGTCTATAACTTCAATATTTAAGCATTGATCGTAATCTCCGTGTAACCACAATTTTCCTCTAATTATTCCAAATGGTTTCCCAAAAGAATCAATCACTGGAAAATTCATTGTAAAATTTTCATTATTAAGCTTTATACTCCATATTAATATTTATAATCAACATTAATAAATATGAAGTAAATTTAATATATATTATTTATAAATAATATACCGTATATTGAGGAAAAAAAATAGATAAAGGTTTTAGCAAATATAAATTTGGCATTTTTGCTTTATTTTAATGATTTTAATGAATAACTTAGAAATAACTGATATTTTACAGAAAATAAATATATATATATATATATAAACTAGCTGCAAGGACCCGCTTCGCTGGATTTTTAAAAAGTAACGATAGTGAAGATAATTACATTATAGCCAATCTTACCCGTTTTCACAGAATGCAAGAATTAGGTCCCCGTTTCCAGACTAATTAGAGACCTGGTCCCGATTCTATTTCTGAACGTCTCCTGTTCACGTCCAGTCAAACGAACTATTTTCAACGTTTCTGGAACGTTTACAATCGTTCTATAATCGAACCAATACAATAGAGCCTCGATTATCCGACCGAATTGGGGACTGGGGTTGGTCGGATAATTGAAAAGTCGGATAACCGAAAAGTATGAAAAAATCCATTATTAGTGTAGTATATTATTATGTCCCATGTAATTAGTGTAGTATATTAGTATATCGCTATTAACCTACTTCGCGTTGAATTTTCATCGATGTTAAGCCTAACAAAATTTTTTTTAAATAATAATCGTCGCTACTGTAATAATCGTCGCTACTGTATCGTTAAAAATTAGGAAATTAAGTCTCGTTTAAATACTGGCTCCCTTCATGGGCGAATAAGTGTTGCCAGCTAAAACACGTAAAAATAATATTAAAATAGCCAAGACATAGCCAAATATTCTAGCGCCACATCACTAGCGTACATTTGAAATTTGCCAACTAGGACGGTCGGTTAACGGAGGTGTCGGTTAATCGGGGGTCGGATAATCGAGGCTCTACTGTATTCTAATTTTATGTTCGAATTAAATTCGAACAAATTCGAACATAACATTCGAAATAGAAAACCACTTTCAACCCCATATCTCCCGCACCCTTATAGCTATCGAGACGCGACCACCATAGTGCACGAATGGAGACTTTGGGGCTACTACCACATACAAACACCATTCACGTGCGATGTGTAGTTTTGGCGGAAAAGTGAAATATAGGGACACACACGTCCATTTTTATATATAGATATAGATATAGATATAGATATTGTAACAACGTTAAACAAAACTAGATTTTTCCTGAAAAACAGATAGTGAAAATTAAAAAGAGTTATTATAACAGTGACGAAAGAAATACGTATCATCTTACGCAAAAGTGGCACATTATAGCTTAATGGGGTCAAAGCATATTTTGAATGAAGAA
Organism: Centruroides sculpturatus; assembly: GCF_000671375.1. Lineage (NCBI taxonomy): Eukaryota > Metazoa > Arthropoda > Arachnida > Scorpiones > Buthidae > Centruroides > Centruroides sculpturatus. Next base: position 125,211 of record NW_019385823.1, on the reverse strand, counting down.
ATCCCATTGGTTAAAACTAGTTTACTCTACTAAAAACGATCTAGCAACGAGTTGCTTAACTTTACTGGCAAAATCTGGTGACGCCATCTGTTATCATATTTTATTTAAAATTTTACATATTTTTAGCTGTAATGAAGAGGCAAAAAGCTTAACATTAAAAGGATAGATTTTATAAAAAGTTTGTAAATGCTAATAACGAGTAAAATCCAGGCCCGCCGTAAGCGGGCGTGCAAGGCGTGCACCGCACGCGGGCGGCACGTCCAGGGGGGCGGCAAATCGAGCTTTCGGTCACGTAATATTCAAAGTCATTGTCATAATACCCACCCTACTTATAGCATAAGAAATGGCTTCACATGGAGAAAAAAATGCGACCGGCGCGCAATTACTATATTCTTATTTATATTATAGCGTTAACAGCGCCTCTATCGGCATTTATCAGAATTAAGATGCAATGCGAAACGTCTATCGGCAGGTTGAACCATCCGGCGGCGCTCCAAAGCCAAGTACCCATAGTCGTGCTCTATGACAGAAGTTGACAGGACTGGCGAAAATAGGGAATCCCCACAGAGCTTCCTTCTCAATTTATACTTGTACGCATTCGAACAGTTCTATCGCATATTAAATTGGATTTATTTTGTTAATAATTCTTCTGACATGGATCTAACTATAATTAATGATATTTTAACATAGTTAGGATTTAAATCTGAAGCTTAAAGACGATTCAAGCAGTGAAACAGACATTGACGGTATTGATTTGTTTAATGAAATCAATACTTTAAAGTTGCATTTTCCAGAAAACCAGTCTAATGATTCACAAACCCCATTACAATATCTTTTTACTAATGATTTAATTTCAACATTTCCAAACACAGCAATAGCACTAAGAATATTACTTACATTGCCGGTTTCAGTTGCATTTGGTGAAAGATCCTTTTCAAAGTTAAAAATTATAAAAAAAAACTATTTAAGGTCAACAATGCACCTGCAAAGACTAAGTAATTAGCTATAGTTTCAATCGAACATGAAATCTTAGACAGCTTGGATACAAGAAAATTCATAGCAGATTTCGCAAACATAAAGTCAAGATGAGTTCAGTTTCTGTAGATAAATATTTATATGGTTTTACACTTAAGTAAACAAAAATAACTTAGTAATAATAAATAGTTTTTCTTTGTAAAGTATTTCTTTTTTTTCACACCCTTATGACACAACACTAAAGAGCCTTTCTGGTAAGCTCAACGTAGGTAGTTGTAGGGGGCCGTCCATAAATACGTAAGGGCGATTTCGGCCATTCTAGACCCCCACCCACCCCTGTGTAAGATACGGTAATATTTTCTTTGATCCCCTCCCTTTCCCTTCCCTATCTTACGTAATATTTTGGCATGATTTTATAGAAAGATTTTAACCAAAAAATTTTTTTTATAAACCCTAAAAACCTTAGGTCCAAAATATATAATTATTAATTAGTTAATTAATATGTACTATTATTTATAAAATACTTTAGGTGATCAAATTTAAAAATGTAAGAATTTAATAAATTCTAATAAAAAATTTATTTTAAGAACTTTATTTTTTAACTAATTAACAATATTACTATTATTATTATTATCATTAATCAACGTCAAAATATTTATTTTTATATTCATTTTAATTTTCACAAAAGACGCAAAAAACTTTGCCAGATCGACTAGCTAGTGCACGTATAAACAGAAACGTCATACAAAATAAAACATAAGAGAATAGAGAGAAACCACATTCCGTTGCAATATTGATTACATCTTCTCTAAGGCCAAAAAAATAAACTACATGCTGCTAAAATGTGCTAGGTGCACCTGGGGACGAAATAATAAAGCTTATATAACTCTATATAATGGGGCAATAAACCAATGCTACTTTACGCGGCCTCTGGCTGTCAGCATGGTAATTTTAGAAGCTACCTGGAGATGTATAACCGGACAGAAACTGCTTCTTGCTTTTGCTCTACAGAAAACCTAGACACCGTCGACCACGTGATCCAGCATTGTCCAATTTACAATCAACATACACTTATTTATATACTGAAATTAGAAATCTTTATGCTTGGTTTCAAGTCCATGTCCACTCGATAAGCTTGTTCAGAAGCCACTGTTTGATGCTTTTTACAATTATGTTCAAAAAATATGGAATAAAAGACTATTTATAATTTATAATTTCTAGTTTTACATTTTAGTTTTCACTAAAAGCCGAATACTAATTTTATGTTTATTTTGTATCGTGTATTTTGGTTTATGTATTCTTAGGTTTAAACATCCATAGAAGTGGTGCACTTATTCTAATAAAAAACAAGAGAAAGAAACCACCACACACACTTCCATGACAAAAAATGTATAGAGCGTGAATCTGCTAGCGTTATTACTCTATCACGTCACACGAGACAACGAGCGTTCTTAATAGAAACCGCCAAATTGAAGCCAAATTCAAAACGCCACCACTCAACGAGATCAAAAAATAAGAATATTGCGTAAGACGAGATCTATTACCAGTGGCGTAGCGTGGGTTTAAGCCGCCCGGGGCGGAGGAAAATTTCGTCACCCCCGTTATTTAGGGTATCTCAATTTAAAAGACTAAAATTCAGTTTCGTCACAGAATAAGTAATGAAAAGTTCCGTGCTAGTGTTGCCACCTTTTTAAAATCGCTGACCCGGACGGCAGGTGAGGTTTGTTCGTTTTACAATGCGAAGAATAACTTGCAGTGCATGCCGGTTCTAAATCAGTCACAGTTAACGACTAGGGAGACTTGGATAGGAGTAACACAAGTGACCTAGCCCTATTGGATATTGGAGGTGTATATGCGTGCGAATGAATCGTACAAGCAAAAAAAAAGAAAAAAAAACAAGAAAAAGATCGACAGGTTGCGCACGATATCCCCGGACGGCGAGTCCGATGGTAACACTATTCCGTGCTCATTTCAATCGGTCCGAAACGTAGGTGGATGAAAATATGAAATAAAATGGTCCAATTCTCACAAGATATTATTATTATTTACTGTGAAATTTTGCCGCCCCTAAAACGTAATTTTAACAAAATTACGTTTTAGGGACGGCAAAATAAAACGACCCCTAAAAATGCCGCCTCTGCCGCCTCCTACGCTATGCTACTGTCTATTGTACCCTTACCCCTGAATAAGAAATCTTAAGAAAACCTTTACCCCACCCACCCCAAAATACCTTACGTAATTTATGGACGGCCCCTAGTTAAACAGGGGGCGGCATAATCGGTATTGCACACGGGCGTTCAAACAGCTAGCGGCGCCCCTGGTAAAATCGTCATTAAATCAGATCCTACTGGTGATAATGTTTGATTTGTTAAGCTGTGACAACACAACGCTTGAGCACTCTGCCTAAGGGAATTCCTTCCGAGAGGTCTTTCTAAAGGTAACAGGCCTCTATTCAGTCGCTACAGACCTGTATAAAACCCGCGAAACTCCACACGGCTAGTCGGTCTGGTCAAAATGCGAACCCACTGTACTCCCATTGCTCAGGGAACAGAACCGATTTGGCACTACTGGTCGGCCCTACTGGTGCGATCAATAGGGCCCACCAGTGTACAATCGAACAATTTATCTCCTCCATCTTTTCGATGTTCAATCACCAAAAGTTAATAGCACAAATTCCCTTAGTAATCAAAGCTCCCTCAAAATTTCGGAAATTTTCGACAAAAAGCTAGAAAGTTCTTAAGCTTCAAAGAGAGTGAACAGTATCGTGCCTCTCCACAAACACACTGACATCAATCCATATAAAAATTACGCCCGAACTTTTTGCATTTCTAAACGTTTCGAGACTTTTCAAGATGTACTGAGTACAAAAATGTAAATCTTGGAGAAGTGGTTTTTTGACCGATTGCCATACTCTCTTCCGGTTATCTATATAACAACCGGGAAAGTAACTGGCAAATTACTTATAATCCTTTCAATCTCCAGTTTTTAATGGAGTCACCATTAACATTCATAAAGAGTTTCGCTTTATCTGTCAGTTTATGAACGCTCGTATAAATATAAGCTTTAGTTAGCCACAGAACCGAAGAATGGTCGCAATATTATTATTTTTCATTTTATTTTTTTTATCTTTTATCTTCGCTGTTTCGCTTTTTACAATTACACTTTTTATTAAGCATACTTTCCACTGTATGTTTTTAATGAATGTATATTATCTGTATTCTTTTATATTTCACCGGTATCTACATATATGTAGTTTATGTATCGTGCTTTAGCTTTATACGTTTATTTTTCCCGTTTCCTATTCCTATATCTAATAATTTTTAAACCTCTTTTGGACTTGTTATGTAGTGGGTATGAAAATCAACTGCCTGATGGCATTTCCAAAAATTTTATGTGACATATATAATAAGTAAATAGCTCGATATCATGCAAATATTCTTTATAAAGTCTGTTACTGTACCTTTTATTTTTTTAATAAAATGAACACATTGATTTTGTTACAACTATCACAACGTCGTCCATCTTTAAAAATTACGCGCAGAAATTTTACTGATGAATGCTTATAAAAACTCACGTGTACTTTATTTGAAAAGGTATGAGTCACGTAAAAAACTTTGCTTTTTAATTAAATAATAGATTAAAACTTTTAGTTATTGTTTGTAATATTACTTTCGTTACTTTTCTGTTTTGCCTTGTATATTTTAAGGGGTTAAGTGTACCGTTCTTTTAATATAATCTGTATTTTATTCGCATAATATTTTGTGTTGTGATAATTTAAGCAGTAAAATTACTAAACTATATTTTCATATACAGTACATTTTATGCAAATGTAATATCTCAGACGAATCTATTCTAGGCAATGCTCTAAAATAAATTTCATTGCAATTATATTCCTGGAAAAAGTAATAACACCTATTTATTATTCTGCATAATTAATAATAGGTTATGAGAAATGAATTACAATTTCTGTAATAAGGTTATATTTTTCCAATCGATTATAACACGGGTTCCCAACCTATGGGTCGCGACCCAGAAGGGGGTCGCGACGTGCTTTCTGTGGGGTCGCCAACTTATACAGTTAACTAAAAAAATAAAAATGTTCACTATAATGCAATTTTTATTTTTAATGGTGTCTTGAAGTTTGAATAATTTGAAATACAGTCGACCCCCGTACAACACGGGTTCCTATAGTTCGGATTCCTATGTGACGGCGAAAAATTGCAACGGTATCCGTACAAACATGGTAAAAAAAATTCCTATAATTCGGTAAAACGTCATCGGGCAGCCGAACTACTTTCCGCCGTCCAGCGCCACGCTACGAAGAGTTTAGGCGGGTAAATTGAGTTTACTGTCGTCTGTACAGTATTATATATAAATTATATATAAATTAGGTATTGTATATATAATTATATATTAACTTAATTTATTATAACTTTATTATAATTATATATATACTTTCCGCCGTCCAGCGCCACGCTACGGAGAGTTTAGGCGAGTAAGTTGAGTTTACTATCGTCTGTACAGTATGTAAATTAGGTACCGTAAGTCTAATACAGCACTAATTTTATACATTTCTTGTGAAAGAAACATTTCTTATTCAACGTCCATAAAAATTATTTATATTAATGATGTCTCTAAAGTTCAACGAAGTTTTCGCAGATATATAACTTATCAGAAATCACGGCCGCCGTTTGGTGCGCTGCTCCGTGACGAAAACAAGCTTAAGCAACGGCGACGTCGAACGGTGCACACTCGGTAAGTAATCCTACAATTTTTTGTTTATAGCATAGTTTATACGGATTATTCCCAAAAAATATACGTATTTTGGAAGTGTTGAATCGAATTGGTGTAGAAATCGATTAATTTTATGGAAGAAAACCTTTCAAACACCTGTAGTCCGTAAACTTCACACATGTCGGGCTGTGATTGGCAAGGTCTCCTAAAACATCAATTTCATAAAAACGGAAGGTATCTACCGTGTTATAGGGGGGGTCGACTGTATTTTTTTAAAAATTAAAATAGGTGTAATCTAGGTACGCTATTCTGTCACAGTTGGTTGAATCATGTGTTGAGAGTTTGAGAGGAATAAATTAAATGTTGAAAATGACATGAGGTTGGCGTTAACAAAAACTCATCTGTGAATTTTAAGGCTGCTTAATAACATACAATTTCAACAGTCGAATTAAATTATTAAACATAATTTAAAATGAAATTACAGTCGATCCCCCTATAATTACGATTCCTATAAAACTACGAAAAAATTGTGAGCGGTATCCGTAAAAACCAGTAAAAACCCCCTATAATTACCTCAAAAGTCATCGGGCAGCCGAACTATTTTCCCGCCGTCCGTAGCGCCAACTACGGAGAGATTTCTAACGTCTGGATAGTATTATATAAATTATATATAAATTAGGTACTGTATATATAATTATATATTAACTTGTTGTAACTTTGTTATAATTAAATATATAATTTCCGCCGTCTAGCATGGCGCCACGCTACGGAGATTTTTACGCTAACTATCGTCTTTACAGTATGTAAATTAGCTACCGTAAGTCTAATACATTTGTACTTTAAGTGTAATTTTATACATTTCTTGTGAAAGAAACATTTCTTATTCAACGGCGATTATATTAATGATGTCTCCTGATGTCTCCGAAGTT